>NC_081559.1:34543792-34845737 GCF_022355385.1 Mustela nigripes | reverse complement strand
TATTTGCAAACGACATATCAGATAAAGGGCTAGTGTCCAAAATCTATAAAGAACTTAGCAAACACAACTCCCAAAGAACAAATAATCTAATCAAGAAACGGGCAGAATACATGAACAGACATTTCTGCAAAGAAGACATCCAGATGGCCAACAGACACATGAAAAAGTGCTCCACATCACTTGGCATCAGGGAAATACAAATCAAAACCACAATGAGATATCACCTCACACCAGTCAGAATGGCTAAAATAAACAAGTCAGGAAATGACAGATGCTGGCGAGGATGCGGAGAAAGGGGAACTCTCCTACACTGTTTGTGGGAGCAAGCTGGTGCAACCACTCTAGAAAATAGCATGGATGTTCCTCAAAATGTTGAAAATAGAACTACCCTATGACCCAGCAATAGCAGTACTGGGTATTTACCCTAAAGATACAAATGTAGTGATCCAAAGGGGTACGTGCACCAGAATGTTTATAGCAGCAATGTCTACAATAGCCAAACTATGGAAAGAACCTAGATGTCCATCAACAGATGAATGGATAAAGAAGAAGTGGTATATATACACAATGGAATACTATGCAGCCATCAAAAGAAATGAAATCTTGCCATTTGCGACGACATGGTATCATGCTTAGCGAAATAAGTCAAGTGGCGAAAGACAACTATCATATGATATCCCTGATATGAGGAAGTGGAGATGCTACATGGGGGGTTAAGGGGATTGGAGAAGAATAAATGAAACAAGATGGGATCAGGAGGGAGACAAACCGTAAGTGACTCTTAATCTCACAAAACAAATTGAGGGTTGCTGGGGGCGGGGGTTGGGAGAGGGGGGTGGGATTATGGACATTGGGGAGGGTATGTGCTATGGTGAGTGCTGTGAAGTGTGTAAACCTGGTGATTCACAGACCTGTACCCCTGGGAATAAAAATATATTATATGTTTAGAAAAAATAAAAAATTAAAAAAATAATAAATAAAAAAATAAAAATGACAGTATATGAATTATGCATCATTTAGTTGTAAGAATCAAAGAATGTATGTTATCAGAAGACCTAATGTAGATTACAATCCATATTTTCAGAGCCACTACCAAAGAATCACTTATTATCAAGGTCCCAGCTGAGCTATCTAATGACAACTCTAGAATTTTATAGCTTTTTAAGGTAATTGGTTTCTTTCCCCCCTGTTTTTCAGAGAATATGGGAAAATGCACTGAGATTTGCCTGGAAACTAAGTCTGAGTAATTGTACATATTTTCACATTCTTAGTCTTGTCAAGGCCAAGGATTACTAAAAAGTTTCATCTCACAAGTAAAATCTGATTTGTAGTGGATGCCTGAGAGGCCGTATTGAAACCAGAAAGGGGTATCTTGATGGATCAAGGATATTGGCCATGGGAGTTGGGCAATGGAAGGTCAATTGTATGCCTTGATTTGCCCTTCTTGTTACAGGCTCTCCTAGAGTCTGAGGCAGGGCATGGATCATCTGTCACTTTGTCAAGATATGCTTCTGGGATATTGTTAATTGAGCTTTGACTTCTTCCTCACCATGTTCAGACTCAGCTAAGGTTGTCAGATAAAACACTGGATGTTCAGCAAACCTGAAGATCAGCTAAACAAAAAATACATTTTGGTTTAGGTATGCTTTGAATATTGCAAAGGACACACTCTTACAAAAGATTTTGTTTATCTGAAATTCAGACTTAATTGGATACCTTCCATTTTTATTTGCTTAATCTGACATGTTCAGTTCAGCATGTAGAACACGTGTTGGTGTCCTCGTCCATGGATTTATAGGTCACCTACCTCTAAGTTCCTCGGGGTTCAGCAAACTCACTGAGTCCTCAAATAGTTTTATGTATCCCAGAGTGACCCAAAGTAAATAAGCAAACTAATCCTGAATTACAAAAGTTTGATAAATCCAATGAATGTAGAAAAGGAGAGTGGGGAAGTGATTTGAAAGATTAGAGGGTCAGTGGAACATGGGAGTCAGGAATGTTCAATAGCGTAGGCTGGGGTTAAGCTATCCCTGGAGGAGGCTGAGGTAGGTTGAACCAGCTAGCTAGAGGTGACTCTTAGGGAGGGATTTAGGAGGAGAAAAGCACTGTGGCTTTGTTTTTGGTCCTCTCAGACTTCTGAGGGCTTCCACATTAGGAATTTCTTCAACAGTGGGAGGGGGCAAGAACAAGGCATTTCCTGGGGCTCAGGCTAGCACGGGGCTGGGAATGGAAATTATAATTATATGTGTGATTCTGAAATATGATGGTGATAATCTTTGGAGTCCTGCAGAAGCATTCTAGAATAATATTCTTAACACTTTCACAAGGAGGGAGCTGGAAAGAAATATATCTGTACACAGAGTGTCATAAGGGACTCTTGTACTCTTTCTCTCTGCCTCTTTTTCTCTCTTTTTCATTCTATTTGGTTTCTTGGAGTAAAATCTAATTGTTGATGTTTGCTTCTAATGAATTGTGTGTGTGTGTGTATGTGACAGAGAGAGAGAGAGAGAGAGAGCAAAAGAGAGCAAGAGAGAGAGGATATGTTTTAAACCATGATCATTTTTGGCAATGATTCAAATACACCCTAAGCTTTGTGAGGAAAAGCAATGGAAAAGCCAAAAACCAGAGCTTAGCCAAAGATTAAATTTGTGACCAGCTATAAAAAGACTTACCGTTAGGCACTATGATTAAAACTAATTTCACCAGTGGTTTCATTAGATTTTCTGTATGCAGAGGAGTTACACTGCAACGTGGCAGATCTTTTTCATTCTGGTAAATTGCACAAAATCAACAAAGTGTCTGATGGCTGTGATTTGGAACTGTGGTTGATCTCTGTATTATCCATCTGAGTTTGCAGGGAATGTTTGACTTTGAGCTTCTTAGAATTCAGCACAGTTCTTTCTTTTGCTTTATTGACATGTTTTATTAAGCACCGAAATACCTGCTGAGTGCCCAAAGGACTGCAGACAAAATGGGGTCAAAGATATTCATCTGATCACTTTCACATAAAATCTAGATATTCAGCAATTTAGGATGAAATGCACCTACTGTCTTCCAGATGAAGCTTCTGGTAAACGGCCTATACTGCCTCAGGTCCTAAAAACTCTCCGTGGTGCTTTCTAAAATATAATGGTCATTTGTGCCTTCCTTACTTCAAGGTTCCCAGGAAGATGAAGGCAGGGGAAACAGATTATGTGCCAGGCAGCTGGATTTCCTCTAAAGCCTTTTCCGTTTAAAGAAGCTTCCTCCTTTCGCAGGTTTATAAACAGCGTTTCCTGTGATTTTGCAGCATTGAATATGGTGAGTGCCCCTGCCAGCTCACAGCACAGCCAGGTGCTAAGCATCTGCTGCAGTGAGCTAGCACCTCGGCAAGCTGCGTGTGCCCGGTAGGTGTGTGATAGGCATCATGGCATTGTTTGGGTAGCCAGGAGGCTGACTGCAGCGCTCACAAGCCTCCCCAATCCGTCTTGCAGGTAGCAAGACTATCACTTTAATGTGAACAGCTGATGGCTCCGTTTTTGCTTTGTTTTCCCTGCTAAGCCAGTCCCAGTAGTATCAAAAGAAGCAGGAAGAAGTCCTGGAGGATAGCAGGGATCGTTTCTCTTTTCCCTGATGAACAAGAGCAATTTCCATTTTCTTTGTATAGGTTTCCTCTTTTCATATAACTGTTGAATTTCATGGTAGGAAAAGCATAGTGATAGATATTCTGGATATAAAAACTTGTGAAGCCCATGCAGGGGTGTATGTGTGTGTGTGTGTGTTTTGTGTGTGTGTGAATGTGTGTGTGTTTATGTATGTATACGTGTGTGTGTGTGTGTAATGGAATGGGTTAGCAGTTAGTCCTTCTAGGGTTAAAAAAAAAAATACTGGGGAAGTCATCCCCTAGGCATGATTACTAAATTCTGGATAATCCACCTACTATAAGTGACACGAAATTTAGATCAGTGAATAGTTGAGCAACTGTTCTACCTTAAGAATTAAGGATTTGATTTATAAATTACATTAAGAATTAGTACCCAAGGGCAAAATTCGTGGTATCAAAATAATTATTTTTTTGCATGATCCCACCCGAGCCCAAGTATATGCCAGGTACCCCTGGCATATTTTATATGCTTCCTATAATAGAAAGGTGTGTGTACCTTGAGTTTTAATAAGTTGAACTGGATTTTTAACCCTATGAGGGTGAGACAATGTATGACAGTTGATATTTCCATAGTGATTATTATGTGCCAGACACAGTGTTACGTACTTTGTGTGACTTTTCTAATTTTAATTCCCACAACAATCCCCTGATTTGTCTACTACTATAATAATTGCCATTTGATCCATGTAGAAATTACCCCAGAAATGTTAACTAATTGTTAAATAAATTAAATACATCGTTAAATAAATTAAATACATTGTTAAATAAATGTTAAATAATTCACTGTAAGCGTTTAGTGATGAAGTTCAGATTTCAATTTATGCAGTCTGGTACTCCTGGGGTCCATACTATAATGGCAAAAAGTGATCTGGACATAGTTGTCACATAGGTAAACCTTAAACTGGCCATGGTTCAGATTAGAAACAAAAGATAATTCTGACTAGACACTGGGTACTCATTCTGCCCTCACTGCCAAATGTCCCTGTAAGATTAATATCCATGAAGTCAGACTTTGTTATCCATCTCTGTATTTTAAACTATAGTTAGCTTGGACACAGAAGGTAAGGCATTCAGTAACATTGTTGAATAAAGGAGTAGGGTATTTATAAATGTAAATTAGTCTTGTAATGTTGTCTTTGTATTTTGCCATATGTAAGAGGTTAAGGTAGCATCAGTATAGTAATTATTATTATTATTAATAATTATATATATTATTCTACTTATCTTTGGGCTCTCTATCCTGCTAGAGTGGTAGAAAAACAATTTTAGTCAATTTAGGTTTTCCTATGCTTTTCATATACATTATAGCTATGTTTGGGGTGAACTGAAGGCCCTAACCAAGTGAAATGGACGCTGGGGTACTCTGCCCAGATTGCCTTTTCAGCATGGAGATTCCCTTTTCAGCTGCCAAGAGTGTTGTCTATTTACAGCTCACAGCTTCATTCCACCCTGGGACTTGACCTTGGCTGCTAAGAGATACCTCAGGTAACAGCTCTTCCCTGAGGGCAAGACACATCCAAATATGATTGAAATGGGAGTACAAGTGTTCATCCCCCCTAGCTTCAATACAGAACAATTCTGAGAGTCCCTTCTCGCCCAGAGCTCCCTGAAGAATTGTCCGAGATCTCAGTTATCATGGCCTTGTTCTTCACCTCCTTCCCTGTCTAAATCTGCTTCATTCACTTTTTTTTTTTTTTACCAGTGTTCCCAAATATATTTCCCAACAAACAAACCTCCAGCACACAATTCTCTCTTTCAGAGGACCTGACCTAAGGCAGTAGATATTAGGAGCAGTCCTAGGAAGCAGGCTCTGAAAATAAATTTGGGAGCTAGACTCCTTGCACCAAGGACTCAGTCACTGATGGGAACACAAGCAGTCACTAGCATACTATGGGTGTGCTAGTATTCACATGTTCACCAGGGATGAAATGGAGATGTATTCTCTGTGGAAGGGCATTCATTGGCTAGTACTATTTCTCAGGCATTTGAGAGGTACAGGGAGAGAATTCTACTTGTAAAGACCATGGAATAAGATTGCTGCTGTTGGGTTCTGTGGATGCATTGAAGAAAACAGTGATTCATCACCAACTGCAGATAAAGTGTGAAGCTCAGAGGGCCTCCTTGACTCCATATAATAAGACTTTCATTTCTTGTATTCAGAAGAAGCTAGAAAAACTTGGTGGTGAGTATAGGTCTTTATTATAAGTGTAGCAGAGTTCTAGGTAAGATTTAATTTCCAGCTTTGACAAATGTGCCATGTCAAGGTCAAGAAATGCATGAAACATTGAGACTTGATATGAAGCCATCTAAGTTGATGCACTCAAGAACCTTAAAACTCAGATTCTTGTAAAACTTTGTGCCTACCAAACTGACCTTGTCATTTCTGTTAGAGGATAGTGCTCTCTTTTGCTTGAAGACATGTCAGTAACCTCTGTTTTATAAAACAGCATGCATCTTACCTGTCATAATGTTCACTTTAATTTCCCTTCCTAGCCACCAAATTAAGACCAAGTTTTAATATAATCCAGCTGAGGAAATGTTATCCTGCTAAAGAAGAAAAGAGGCTCTATGCTGATGTTGCTACAAGGTCCAGCCAATATGTACCTGCAGGAGCCATAAGAGTAAATATAAGGATGATCCTGGAAGCACTGGACTATAAAATTGAACAATGAAAAGTTGATCAGTATAGGAATATTTCCCAGGACACAGAATTTATCACCTGACCAGAATCCTGGGAGATTGCATTAATATACTACTAGGATGGCTTTTATGAGTTTGAGAAAGAGAAATGGCCTGTGCAAAATGAAATACAAATAATAGAATTTCCATGGAATGGAGTAATCTATCAGAGGCTTAAAGGAGTGGGTACGCTTAGTGTACCTTGGATATTCCAAGGGAGGCTGGAGAGCCCACAGGTTAACTACATTTGTGGGAAGATCTGGATTACCCCTCATTTACCAAAGTGATGAGGAATTTGATGGTGAGGTGCATTCACATTGTTGGGAGTTCTGTAGTGTCTGTAGTCTGTATGCTGGGGCTAATGAAAAGAGGTGTTACACATCTTGGCTTCCTAATAGCAAAGGGGATTATAGGATTCCAAAATAATAAAGACCAAGTAAAAAAGCTTAACCCCTGAAAGAAGGAGGGCTTAATATTTGTAAGAGGGTCAGGGTTGAGTAGTAGTGGAAGAGCCTGAAATGCAGAGAACTAGGTTCTTAATAGACTATAGTATCCTAGGAGGAAGATAGATGGATGATCAATAAAGATATTGCTTAATCTATGTAATCAAAAGAAATCACGGATGGATGATCTGGAGGCTGAGGACAACTATACCAAGGAAAGTCACGATTCCTCACCAAGTTTCTGGGTCTGTAATCCTCAGATTTGTTCCTTGGCCTGTATGGAATAGAGCTGTCTTAGTACATAATATATAAGACCAAAGAGAAATTTTGGATACCGTCCCTGTCTCTACTCCACACCACTATCCCAGCTAAGAGGTAAACAAAAAGCAGTGCCACATGCCAAGAAAAATGGAAGATATTAATGTTACTTTTAAAGACTTAAAGTGGGGGCGCCTGGGTGGCTCAGTGGGTTAAGCCTCTGCCTTCAGCTCAGGTCATGATCTCAGGGTCCTGGGATCAAGCCCTGCATCAGGCTCTCTGCTCAGCAGGGGGCCTGTGTTTTCCCCCCCTCCCCCTCTCTGCCTGCTTCTCTGCCTATTATGTGATCTCTGTCACATAAATAAATAAATAGATCGTAAAAAAAAAAATAAAGACTTAAAGTGTGCATTCTATCCAGACTATCATCAGTTGGGTCCAACAGAAAACAGATTGGTCCTGTGGATAAGAGCGGACTACTTCAAACTTAAGTTAAGTGATAGTCCCAATTGTGGTTGCTGGGCCAGGTCAGTTACTTGCTACTGTAGATTAACATAGCCTCAGTACATGTTATGAAGTAATCAATTTGGTAAATATTTTTTCCATCCTTATCAGGAAGGAGGTTCAGTTGCAATTTGCATTTATGTGGGACAAAAAATAGTATACATTTGTTATGTTTTCTCAGAGTTACTTAATCCTCCCCACTTTTGTTATAATATAGTCCAAAGTGACTGGACCATTTGGACATCCGCAGAACCTAGTCCATTGTATTGATGAGATAATGTTAATTGGACTGATCAAGCAATAAAGTGCAGATATTTGAAGTGCTTTGTAACATACACATGTTCCAGAGGATGAGAGAAATTATACCAAATTTCAAGAGCTTGCCACATCAGTGAAACTGTAGGGTTCCAATGGTCTAGAGTATGTGGTAAAATCCCTTGCAAAGAAAAGGATGAAGTATTGCATCTTGCATCTTCTGTCACTGAGAAAGAAGCACAATACTTGGTAGACTTTGTCTCTTGCCACCCTATACTGTATTTGGAGATGCTATTCTGACCTATTTGCTGGATAGGAATCTGACTTAGCTGTGCCAAAATACTTGCAGTGAAAGATGTACAATGCCTTCAGTCCTTCCTGTCATCTATTAACAGGCAGCTATCATCCTGTCTGGTTCTTAGTTACCACTTTTGTATAGAACTATGATTATGCCCTCATTCTCACCTGCAAGTCCCTTATATTTGGGGGTGTCCTATGAAAGCACGTGAGAATTATTTTGCTTTTTCTGTGCCATGCCATAACATGACAACCCATAAAACTTTCTCTTGTTTTGTATACCTAGGAGCCCCTACACTGTGAATCCATTCTCATTCTTTTTTATCTCTTTGATTTTGCTCTCTGGTTGCTACGTTTGGGTTTCCTAATGGGGGCTCTCTTGGGAGGCCAGTTGGCCCCTATAATTAGGATCAATTCACTTAACTCTTCTCCTACTTCTTTTCCCCTTCTCTCTCATCCAGAGAGAAGATATCAACTACTGGGGGACAGGTGTTGGTTGAAGAACTCACTTCTCAAATTCCCAAAATGATTAAAATCAGGAGCTTTGAACTCCCTTAGAGTAGAGTCTTTTGAAATAAAAAAGAGAGTGAATGGTCATTAGCACCTTTGCTTTGGTCTGGCTGTATGCCCTCCTCCCTTGAGATAATAAATGAAGAAGGCTTAGGTGGTTGAATTACACAAAGAATAAAAGATAGGATACAGAAGTAAATATTTAAAAGTATCTATTACAGTCAGCTCATATATTTCAAAAATATAATATCACTACATCTAGGACTTTATTGTAGTGAATACTTATCCTACACAGCTTTGTTAAGGTAGCATCAATCTCTCTTTCTTAGTAAATCTAGAATCTAATACACTATTCTGCGTGTGAGTGTTAATTGTTCTTTTTGTTACTGAAATTTTAACTATAACCAACACACAAGATAATAAAATGCTTAATTTGAAATATAAATATTGAAATTAGATTCTTGAAACTCGACATAGACCATATCAGCTATGCAGATGGGAATTCTCTGTCCTATTCCCATAGGTGACTGCCTTAGGCTTTCTTTTATATTTTGAAACTTAGAAGCATCTTTCTTAGTATCCACCAGAATCTGTTTATAATGTTCACACACTTCAATGATTCACTGTAGTCAAAAATTGTAAGTAAATATCTCACTTCTGGTTAGATAATGAGATTTCATGAATGAAGCTGGTATTGTGAATGAAAGGGTTGCCAAGGAGAGGAAACAAACCAAATCCAGAATTCAAGTACACCTTGTTCCTCCCTTTGTCCCTGAGATGAGTAAGGAAAGCGCCAAGGAGGTCTGAGCTAAGAACACTTTGACTTTATCACTAGCAGGGAATACTTGATCAATAGAAATCACCATGTTCAATCATGTTAATTGTTAAGAAAAACTAAGAGAGATGTGCCATGTCACAACTATTAAATTGTCAAAGATAAATTTAAAAGTAATTTCTATGGCTTCAGGAAAGGGACACTTTTCACTCAACAGGTGGGACTATAAAATTAACCTGCTGTCAGAAGAACGCTCAAAACATTTGTTTTTCCTTTGGTTTGGTCATTTCATACTCAGGAATTTATACTAAGAAAATAATCAGAGATTGTTTATGTACAGAGAAGATTTATGTACAAAGATGTCTATAAAATATTTATTTATGATGTTGGAAAATTAAAACTAACCCAGTATTTAATAACAGAATATGGTCAAACAAATTATATCATGGTTATACTATTGAATGAAATGAACCAATTCAATGTTTCAAAAACATTTATTGGCCTAGAAAATACTTATGACATTAAATTAAATGAAAATTACTGTATCTATAGAATTATCAGAATTTTATAAGAAAGGAATTACCTTTCTGGGTGTGAAAAAATCCCAGGAGGAATCAACCATGCAACCCTTTGATCTTGGACTTCTAGCCTCCAGAACTATAAGACAATACACTGTCATTGTTTAAGGAATAAAAATAATTCCAGTAAGAAAATACATCAAAGTGTGATCAATGTTTTTCTTGAAGAAGCAGAGTTAAGGGGAATTTTAATTTTTTCTTTATAATTTCTATAGGTTGAAAATTGTCCACATTGTCTATGTGTTACTTATAATTATGAAGTAATAATAAAAGTATTTTCATACAAGCAGTATTTGTCTTTAGTGACAACATTGGTGCCTTTCATGGGGTGAGGAAGAAAGCATCCTGTAAGCACAGAATGCCATGCAAAGATGGACATATCTCAAGTTTATTAGTATAGTGTCTGGCCATTCTGTTCTAGTCTCAAAATCTCAGTCCTGGGTTTCTTTAGCATTCCCGTATT
Organism: Mustela nigripes; assembly: GCF_022355385.1. Lineage (NCBI taxonomy): Eukaryota > Metazoa > Chordata > Mammalia > Carnivora > Mustelidae > Mustela > Mustela nigripes. Next base: position 34,835,335 of record NC_081559.1, on the reverse strand, counting down.
ATGAGCAGAACATTTAAATCTCAATCTCTTCCTCCTTAGGGTGTCAATAGGAATTCATTTCTTTTGTTATTCCTTGATGCTTACTTACAAAAATGCTTCTTTCATAAATATGCATTTGGGAATTTGGAAATTTTATTTTCTTCTTAGAAACAGCAAACATAGGATTTTGTGACCCCACAGTCTTTGTCAACTGATGAGACATGAATTTTGACTTATACCCGGGGTGGGAGGTATTTTGAGAAATTAATTTGAACGCCATTGTGTGGAAGGAGAAAAGGTCAACTTCCAGAGAAACAAGAATGGCAAGATCCTAGTTTCTGGTTTACTGAATTAGAGAAGGAATTATGAGTTGGTGTGAACAGAAACTCATTCAGTGATGAGTACAACGCAAGGTTGAAATGTTTAGTATTTCTCCAGGGAAATTGTTTTCCTCATCTGATACTATATACCCCTTTTATTTTGATCCACACCTTCCAAGATTTGTCCCAGCACAGGCTTTACACATTGCAATGTAGAAAAGAAATGAAAACAAATAAAATGCCATAAAATAGCCAAAAGTGTTCTAGGGATACCAAAAAGAAATCCCCCTCACCACCATCCTGCCTCCTTTCCTTCTTTCTTGTCTCTCTGACTCTTCCTTGCTCCCTTCCCTTTTGTTTTTCTTGTTCTTATTCTTACTCTCTTGCTCTTTTTTTTCCCTTCCTGATTTAAGTTGTTACATAAAGCTTGATCCTACTTGTTCCTTTAGAGGTAAGAATATATAAAATCCGAGTTTTAAAAATGGCACTTTAATGTGCATAAGCCATAACTGCTATGATAGAAACCTCTGCTGTGTGAGATGGTATCCTCATTTGGGATTCAACTTGTGATGTGTTTGCTTGGATAAGAATATTGACAAAAAGAGTGGCTTTCCAATTTTTAGACTTTGTGATGCCTGGTGGCTGTTTTTGAATGATTTACTCATCATGGATTTAAAAGCAGGGAATGTCTTGTTTCTTGTTTCTTTCAATAATTTTACCAAACATCTGCTAAGAACTCCCAGGGGTATATTTTGCACAGGACTGAAAAATGACTGCTGGTAATGCTACGAGCCTGCTACTTTCAGAATACATAACACAGCTAATATGCATTATGATTTAATAAATCCATGAATGGATATTATATGGAGATTGCAGACCAGCTGTTTCCTCCTAAAACAAGCCAGAGGAACAAGGCTACAGCTAGAGGGATATGGGTTCAATATGAGGAACTGGAAGAAGTTGCTAGGGAGATTTTCGAATCCCCTAGGAAGATCCTTACTTGGAATGCTGAACGTTGTCAGCTCTGGCCTGTGATTTCCAAGTCTTACAAGTTAAAAAAAGAATAAAATATCAACTTGGATTTTAAACTTAGATGAAAATCATTTTATTCACTGGAACAGGTTCTCAAGCAAAACTGAAAATAAGGACAAAATTTCCAATCAAAATTTCTGGAGTTAAAATAGGCCTTGTTCACCCTCTCCTTCTCTATCTCAACCTAGCAAAAACTGAATCCGCACAGGTCTTGTACTAACTGCTCCTCACTATACCACCCCTGGTACTCCCTGTAGACTCCTTGTCCATTACCCTGTCAACCAGAGTAGTCCTGCCATAAGACTGAAGCAATTGGGGCGCCTGGGTGGCTCAGTAGGTTAAGTCTCTGTCTTCTGCTCAGGTCATGATCTCAGGGTTCTGGAATTGAGCCCCACATTGGTCTCTCTGCTCAGCAGGGAGCCTGCTTCCTCCTCTCTCTCTGCCTACTTGTGATCTCTGTCTGTCAAATAAATAAATAAAATCTAAAAAAAAACAAAACAAAACTGAAGCAACACTGCATCCTTCTGTTTGTTCTGTAATCTTCTAATGTCAAATGCTTTCTTGTTTAGAGTCTCATTGAATCTTCTCACCAACCCTACAAAACAGGCATAATTACACCCATTTCCCAATGAGAAAAGAATTGGAGGGTAACCTATGCAAAATCACCTACTTTGTAAGTGACAAAGCCAGAGAAAACCAAGTCTTTTGGATGCTATTTAAGGACTCTTTGTACTACAACTCAGTAATTTTGATGCACTCATCTTCTCCCCCGCCCCCCAGAGGTGTTCCATCTTCTAACAATGTGGCTTATACCTTTGGAATGATCTTGGATATCCACCCTTATAGGAAATTGCAAGGAAAATATTCAGGCCAAAGCTTTCCAGAAAGTACCCTTGATGCACGCATTCCTACTTAGCCATTCACTATATGCATTGTTCGTCTGGTTTTTCCACTCACCAACTATGTGGCAAGTTTTTTTTTAACATATCTCGGTGTCCTCATCTATATAAATGGAAACAATAAAACACATACCTCAAAGGGCTGTTGTGAGAAAAAATTGAGTTCATGTATTCAAGGTGTTTAGAACAGTCTTTGCTTGGAACATAATAAGTGGAGTGAAAATGTTGGTTAATATTACAGATTTACTATCACCCCCAGACTCCAAGCTTGACTTTCCCATGTAACTGCAGAATAATTAGCTAATTTTATAAAAGTTATCTATAAACATACCTCTTTTTAAGGCTTTGGAAGAATGTAGGAATGAATAAAAAAGTAGTGCCTGCCACCAGAAGGCATGTTATTCAGTGGAGGAGATAGGGAATATATGTACATTTCTATTGTCCAAGGCACAATAAATAATGTAAGATCAGAACACCAAAGGAAAGAGATACTCTTAACAGCTGGAAAGATATAATAAGATTTCTAGGAGTGGAGGTACCTTGAATACCTTGTTTGCCTTGTGTTTCCACAGGACCTGGTGCCTGCTACATAGGAGGTTCTCAGTGGTTAAGTATGAAGTGACTGAGCAGGTAGGGGTCAGGAATTTGGGAAAACATCCTGGGAAGGCAAACAGGATAAGCCACAAATGGAGGAATGGAAAGCATCCATTTAGGAAGGTAATGGTGTGGGATTTCACAAATTAGAATAAATGAATGAAGAAATTATAAAGGTAAGATTAGTCCTAGATATTGGATAGTCTTCCATGAAACTCAACGGATTTAAATTTTATATTGTAACAGTGGAGGCAAGCAGAAAATCAGATAGTTCCAAAAAGATCTGACATGATTGGATATGGACTATAGGGCCATACCTTTTATGGTTCAGTGGAATGCTAGGGCTGGTGGTCTGGTATCCAAATATTAACAGGACTACAGTTATCCCCTCATAAGGTTGCCAAGGGAAATATCCTTGTGGGGGTCAAAGAGCTGTTTGTCCTCTACTTGTGAAAAATCTAGTAAGATGGGCTTGGAAGGGGGTATGTAGACTAGAAGCTAAAGCAGCCTCTTTGTTATCCCTAAGTCTAGACACTAACCTGGGCACGATGCTCTTTTTGGTTTAAGAAAGGGCAGAAACTTTTGAGATTTGTGGACTGAAATGAATATGAAAGAGAAGTGATGATCAGGACATTTGGATGACTCATTTTCCCCATGTGGGAGAACCCTGGACCACTTTGCCATTCCAGGCCCATAAAAGGAGAAAGCAAAAGAAAGAGCCATACCCATGGGTCCGATCATTAATTCACAGTGACCTTGCTCATTAGTAAATGTGGCTTAGGCACATGCCTGGGATTTGACTTATTAAATGAGTATTCCTCTCCTTGCAGGCAAGAAAAAGAAGGCACAGGGGAAAGTAGCTGTTTGTCTTTTCAGAGGTCTCCCTGCAAGGTGACTTAAAGAGGAGAACCATGAGAAGCAGAGAGAATCTGAGCTGGGTCTGAGTTAAAAGACATTGAAGATGCTGATGTTGAGGAGAGAGATACAAAGGCGCTGATGTTGAGGAGAGAGATGCAAAGGCATTGAAACTGCGTACCAGTTTCCTATCTCCTGTTGATTGGTGTGATGGTGCTGCTGCCATTCACTGAGATAGCAATGGAGAGGCCACAATGACTTCTTTTCTTTTCCAGTTTTAAGTAGCCTTTAAACAAAACACATCTGCTTATATTCTGAGACTAAGCAGAACTGTAAGTTAATTCACAAGTAATATTATAGTGATGAAAAAGGGAAGGATCAAAACCACCTTCCTTCTCTTCCTAGAGAATAAAGAATAAGTAGGTAGAATTCTTCAGAAGGGAGGTAGACTCAAGGTGTTAGAACAAATTGCTGCTTGTTTCACATTTTTTTGTGTGTGTCTCAGAAGATCTCAGAAAACATCTAAGAGGTGCTGAAAGCTTTTAGAAGGATTATGTAAAAAAAAAAAAGTTGCAAAAGAAAGCAGTCATAGAAATTATTCTCTGAGCAAAATTTTCATAGTTGAGCAGAGAGCCCTCTCTGGGAATCGTTTAAGTATGTTACAGAAAAGAAGAGATCCCTCTTAAAAGCCAACAATTGTATTTTAAAAAGAAGAAAAGGAGCAACTTGATGATGTTAAGCTCATGAAGAAAAAGACATTGTGTATCTTATCATTTGCTCGAGAATCACAAAAGGGAGCTGTGGATGGGTGCAGGATAAACAACTGAGATTAGAAGTGATGAAATGTAGTTTCACAGTCCAGGTTAGTATTCTAGGAAGACAAGAAAAATCTGTGACAGAGAAGGGACACAAACTCAGTGATAACTAACAAATCTGTAATTTCAGAGAATACCATAGTTCATGAGGGTCAACTCCAGGCATAGATTAGAAGTCTCATGGGCTGTATACTTAAGCAACCATCAAAAACAAGACCGGACAATGGCCAAGATATAAGGTGGCAGGTAAGATAGGTGGATGGTGGTGGTAAAAGTAGGGCTACAATTTTGGCTGGTGCCTGGGGGGAAATTCTATGAACTCAGTGTAGAAACAGAAAGATGAACCATGGTAAGTGAGAATGCTTTCCTTCGGGTTCTTGTAAGGACACAAGTCATTTCTCAAAATGGGTTACCTTGAGCCCTTATAAGAGAATGACTGAGTGCTTCATGTATGTACAAAGAATGATCCCAGATTAAGCAAAAGAAATACAGAGTACTTGGTATAGTATGCTAAGAGTTGTATAAAATAAAAGTTGTGTGGCTTAGAACTTCTGAAAGGAAGCACAGGAATCTTTAACAGGGGTTGCTTGGTTAGTGGGAGTGGTTATGATGAAGAAAAAAAAGGGGGGGCATGGAAGAAAGACTTTAACTTATACCTACAAATTGTTACATGATCTATGGAAAAAAATTAAAGGTAAACATTTTAAAAATGTGTGTTGCTTAGGGTTTTAATGAGAGTAAATGGAGTTATATGTCTCGGAAAGGGTAGAGAATGAGGTGAGCAGTCATCTCACCTCATGGAAGGAACCATTTTATCTTAACAAGTCATTCCAAATATGCTTCAACCATAATTTTTGCTTAATGTGTAAGTTAAAAACTTGAACATAGAATTAAAAGTGCGACATGTATTTAGATTGGAGACCCATTTCTTTAGAGAACAGAAATCAATCAAAATCTCCCATTTTGGGGACTGTATGAATTTCTGATTCTTTCTTGATATCTTTAATGATATAGTTAAATTCAGGAGTAAACCTAGAGGATGAAAAATGTCATGTATGGGAGTCTCTGGAGTAAAATTCCATGTGGTAACAGCATCATGAGCAAGCTCATCCTAATGGTAGGTGTTTCGCTTTCTAGTTGGTATTAACAATGTTTTGGTTTAAGAACACCAACAAATCAACCTAACCCAACCACAACAACAAAACAAACAAACCCAACAAAACAGAAAAGAGAGACAAGAGTTGATGGTGATGATAAGAAACATTGTATTTCACAGTTCTGCTCAGGACTAGTTTTGCTCCAAACATTTTCCCCTTAAGTCACAACAGCTTACAATAGCAATCCATGGTTCATGGCCTTTCTCCTGCTGGTAGTTCTCAATTGTGGCCAGTAGAGACAAAAATGGAAAGTGATTTTAGAGCAAGGGTGTGAAGCTTCTTACTATGAATGAAATTCTATCCAGAGTGACTGAAGGATTGATTTGGGCAAGTTATGGGGGCTGTGTTAATCATAAATAGGTGTTGGGTTCCACTTTGGAAGAGCTAGAAATTCTATGGGAGTACAGATTTATATTTGGGCATTACTATCTCAAGACAATGCTAAAAATTATGGTCAGCAAACAAGTTTTAGTAGTGTAAAAAGAAATGCGTATTTATAAAGAAAATATTAAAAACAAGGATTTTTGGATTCAATCCTGATTCTGGCATTTCTTCCTTTTATTTTCAACCTCTGCAACCTCAATGCCTCCATTCTTCTCATCTCACAAATGGGAAGATCAACGCTCCTTCACAAGGCTACTAGAAGAAACAACTTAAGAAATAGTATATTGGGGCAGTTGGGTGGTACAGTCATTTGAGTGTCTGACTCTTGGTTTTAGCTCAGGTCACGATCTCAGGGTCTTGAGATTGGGCCCTACTTGGGGCTCCACCCTCAGTGGGAAGTCTGCTTGAATATTCTCTCTCCCCCTCTGCCTATTTCCTCTCCCTGCTCATGCTCTCTCTAAAATAAAAAAATAAATAGATAAATAAATAAATAAATAAATAAATAAGGAAATCTTAAAACAAGAAATATTATTGACTCATTCTGCATGGGTGAAATGTTACAACTGTAGAAAAATTATTTACATCAATGCAAAATGATCACTGATTAGACTTATTGATAGCTCTTACATTCTTACCTACTCTTTTTGATTATGTTCCCTTGAGACATCAATCGCTGTTCCTTTCTTTTTCTTTTTTTTTTCCCCCTAAGGTTTATTTATCTATTTTGAGAGAGGGAGAGGGCAAGCACAGGATTGGTTCTGAGGGGGAAGAAGAGAAGGAATCCTTCAGCAGGCTCCTCGCTGAGTGTGGAGGCCAGTGTAGGCCTCCATCTCAAGATACTGAGATCATGCCCTGAGCCAAAATCAAGAGTCAGGTGCTTAATTGACTGAGCCATGGAGGCACCCTGACTTTGCTGCTTTTTTGGAGACACTCTGATAGCAACTGAACCAACAGTGTTCCTTTACTTATTTATGTAAGTTTTTCTTTCCATTTTTAAACATCGCTTCTTTGATCTAAAGTGATCTTGGAACCTTTTTTCTCTTCTTAGCTGTAAGACAGATTCATGAAGAAGAATTGTTTTTCCAGTGTTCCAGGCTTGTTTATAATAGTAAGTTCTTTAGAAGTTTCCTAACTGATGTTTCCAAGTGTTCATGATTAAATATTAATGTATTGGGTCTGAAACTATCAAAGAGCAATTTCTGAAGGAAAGAATCAAATGGTCCACAAACCAACAAATAAGGAGAGCTATTAAATACTCTGAAATTCTAGCTATTTATCATTGGTGCTTTGGTAATTGTGATTTATTGAGGAGAGTTACAATGCTCTGAGTTCATCAGGCCCCACTTCTGTACTGTGGCCCAGGCTCACTGCTTCTGTTTGTAACATAAATCATGTCTGGATACTAAAGACTCCGGATCTGCTAAGCTTTAAGCTTTTTGTTTTGTTTGGTTTTGTTTGTATTCTTTATGTTTCCTTATTAGGAAATTTTGATGCTATGTTTCAATGCATATTATTTCCCTTAAAAGAAATATGACCCAGAAATATTATTTGATATAAATGTTACTAGAATACAGAAAGTTTCAATTTTATGGCACTTGATCCCCTTCTCCTTGTTTTTAAACTTTTATTGGTGTCATTTGGAACCAGAATCACCTAACTTAAAGACTGTTGTTTTTTTGAGATCTTGACAATAAGTAGTTCATTCTTATTTGGGGTAAGTAAAAAATTGGCGTACTAAATATTGCTTTGTGAAGTCACAGATTACTTTCTCTTTTTTTGACACAGAGTCACAGGTTACTTTCTCTTTTTTGAAACAAAAAAATTTTTTTTGAGAAAGAGAGCTCAAGTGAGGGGCTTGCTTCCTGTTTTTTGATCAAACTATATTTTTATGTGTAGGTTCTATGATAAAATTATTTTAAAAAGTCTATTTTTATTTTATCATTTTCAAAGCCTTATTTATTTATTTGTTTGAGGAAGAGAGAACACATATTCACAGTGGGGAATGACAGGGTAGAAGGAGAGAGAGAGAATCACAAGCAGACTCCTCACTGAGTGCAGAGTCCCACCTGGGGCTCAATCTGATCCCACCACTCTAAGATCTTGACCTGAGCCAGAGTCAAGCATTGGCCACTTGACCGATTGAGCCAGCCGGGCACCTCTTTAATAATATTTAAAATAAGATAAGGAATCAGGCTTTTCAATTCCCTCTCATGTTAATTTTCTCCTTGATACTTAACAGTTTATCACCATTTAACATTACACACACATACACACACATATACACATACACATACCCTATTTATATATTTATCTTCATTTTCTGTTTCTCTTCAATGGATTGTAAATTGTACATCAAAGATTTCTTTCCATTTTTGTCTGTTTTGCTCTTATGTCTACTATGTGTCTGTCACCTAGGAAAAACATGACAAATGTTTGTTTAATGAATAAATAAATATTTCCATACATAATTTATAGACTTTTATTTTTTCATTTTATCTGTTGCCAGAAAAGCTGGACCAATGCTTCTTGCCACTTCACACTGTCTGTATGATGAAGCTGGAAATCTATGGGCAGAATTATAATTCAGCAAAAACAAATTCTTAAAAAAAAGTCTGTGATTACACAAGGCCTTAATTTTTTCATTGTTTACAGCATACTATATGTGTTAAATATAAGTTTTTTCTTGGAGGGGAATTAAGAAAAAAAAAACCCATAAGAAGACAGTCAAATTAGCTTGAATGCAAAAAGTCAACCTCATGTTTCTGATGAATAAGAAAGGGAGCATTTTTTAAAAAAATATATGATTCAATGGGAGTACCGCTTAATAATCCCATAAAAAAGTCTTTCTATTTTTTTTTTTTCAGTTTTCATTAAGGAAAAAGAAAGAAGTTTTCTCTATTTTTTGGACCACCATACTTCTTTATATTTTGTCTATGAAGTAGGAGGAAAAAGGCTGGTATTTCCATGAGTCGAAATTTCCATAAATTTCACTTTTTTTTCAGGAAATTTGAGCTTTTTAAGTGCCAAGCACCCCTTCCCTTTCCTGAGTTAAACTAGATTAAACTCAGGAGAAAGAACATGTTGAACAGCATTTCTTGCTTTCCAGTACATAAAAGTAAATGTTGGTCAATGTTTCAAGCAGGATGGGGTTGCCCTGTGAAGCATTTTCTTTTACAGAAAAACATGGCATCTCCTGTTCACAAGACTGGCAAGCAGAACAACAAAGAGAGCTAACAAGCAAACTGTCACGAGTTAATAAAAATTTGAATGACCTTTCCTTCTTAGAGGAAAGGGTTACTGATCCTGGGCATGTGACTGACACCAACAAGTAAGAAAAATGAATATATGGGGTTGGAAAAGTAAATTTTAGGTCTGATAAATGGAAGCCACCTGTTGTCCCCAATTTATAGTTTATAAAATAAATTTCAAATGTTAGAAATCCCAGATTATAGAAAGGTTTTTTTTTTTGCATTAAATGAACCAAAGCAATAATTTCCCCTTCTGAAACACATCTCTTCCATTCATTTTCTCTCTCATTCATTCCTTTTATCCAACGGCTCATCATCTACTAGAGAGATAAACCTGGAAATAATTACAATGGTATGACAAATGTCCTTATAAAAGCATGAGCAATGCATAGAGAAGGATTTGGTTAGCTCTGCCTGAGCGTTTAGACAAGAATTTTGTCAGGGAGTGACATTTGAACCATGTTTTAAAGAATAAGAAAGATTTTTCTAGCGGGACAACATGGAAGGAACGTATTAAACAAAAGGAAATGGGATTTTTCAAAGCAATCAACATGAAAACTAGGAAATCAAAAACATGTAAGTCCTTGCTTTGTTCACGAGAAGGCTTGCTAGGCCATATTCCTGAATGCTAATATCTCAAATGTTCTTCTAACAATTACATACCTGCTTTTCATGTCCAGCCCAGGAGAGTTCCCAATAAACCAAATATAAATGACTGACTCCAGCATGTCAGGGAGACATATTTTCAATAGAAATCATTTGCTTGAATCACTATGGTGAAGAAATGTGCTCAACAGACTGGTCAGTTACATAGTCTTCACGTTCTGCGAGCATTTCCAGGATACCTATTCATAATGATCAGTTCTCTTGTGGGTGAAATGTTGCTGTTTTCCCATTACTGGTGATGGACTGTCTTGATTAATATCTCTCACTTTTCTTCATTCTACCTCCTGGGTGTTTTGGCCATGACTTCATGGGAATTCAACGGTTGCTTAGTAGAAATATTTGTGCAGTTAGGACAGCTCATATATTCTTTTGAAACAGATATTTGTTTGCTCCCTTCACTCCTTCTGGCCTCTTGCCTTCTCTCTTAGCTGCCTTCACTTTCACACTCCCCCAAAAAGAGTTAGGACTCTTTCATGCCATGATCTTGGTATTCATTTTTCTTAATCCTCATCATTTATTCAATATGGTAGATATTATAAAATTAAATAGACATTCCAAATCTAGTTGTTCTTGCTTAATACTTCAAATAAATGTACAATCATTTGAGTCTTAAGGTTACAAGAGAAATATTTTATTGTGTGCAAGTAATAATAATGATTCCTGTTTTTATGATAAAAATGTTTTCTATTTGAAGATATTAAATTTGGCTTAATCCATCTTTATGAGTTAGCGTAACATTGTGAAAAATTATATTTAATGAAATAGCATATTAACCTTTACATGTAGCTTTTAGGTGTTTAGTTATATGCAGGCAGTGAAAAAGGAGAAAGCACTATTACACAGACACTTCTTTTTTCTTGTTTATATTTATCACATCTAGACATAAATTATGACAATTACTACTTATTTCTATGAGCATTGATTTCTATAAGTAAATCATTTGTATTTTCACTTTTCTTACATGTGCCTAAAATATTTGAAGCAGAGTACAGCCAACATATTAGCTACCAACTTAGCCAAAAAAAAAAAAAAAAAAAAAGAAAAAGAAAAAAAGAAAAAAAACTTTCTCAAAATACAGACTTAAAGATTCTGAAGTCTTTATGTTTTTAAAGCTGTAGCTGTATGTTTTTAAAGCTGAACAACATGGGGGTTAGAGGCACCAACCTCCCCTTCTTCCACCAGTGTAGTAAAAACTCTGCATGTTGCTTTCAACTCCTCCAAAACTTAACTACTAATAGCCTCCTATTGCTTGGAAACCTTACTGGTAACATTAACAATTGCTTAACACCTATTCTGTATGTTACAGGTATTGTAACTCTTCTTAAGATAGAGCAAGCTAGAGAAAAAAATTTTTTTAAGAAAATCATAAGGAAGGGAACATACATTTACAGTACTGCTGTATTTATTGAAAAAATTTCATGTGTAAATGGACCTGTGCAGTTCAAACTTGTGCATTCAAGGGTCGACTGTAGTAGCTGTCAATAACATTTAGGATGAGGTGCTTAAATGATCTTGTTTTTTATACATATTTAAACATGGTTATGTGAGAATCTGATTGGTTTTTAAATTAAGTGGCATTATTTAGGTGGAAAACTGAATTACCCTGTAAATAAAATCTTTTTGTCAACTTAATCTCATAGGTCATTTCTGTGGAATCATTCATTTTTATTTTTATTTTCCTTCAGTAGAGCATGTGACTCTTTTTTTTTAAATTTATTTTATTTTTTTCATTGTTCCAAGATTCATTGTTTATGCACCACACTCAGTGCTCCATCCAATATGTGCCCTTCTTAATACCCACCACCAGGCTCACCCATCGCCCCGGCACCCCTCCCTCCCAAAACCCTCAGTTTGGTTCTCAGAGTCCACAGCTCTCACAGTTTGTCTCCTGCTCTGATTACCCCCAATTCACTTTTCCTTTCCTTCTCCTAATGACCTCCATGTTATTCCTTATGCTCCACAAGTAAGTGAAACCATATGATAATTGACTTTCTCTGCTTGACTTATTTTACTCAGCATAATCTCCCCCAGTCCCATCCATGTTGATACAAAAGTTGGGTATTCATCCTTTCTGATGGAGGCATAATATTCTATTGTATATATGGACCATATATCCTGCATTCATTTGTCTATTGAAGGACATCTTGGCTCTTTCCACAGTTTTGTGATTGTGGCCATTGTAGCTATGAGCATGGGTGTACATATAGCCTTTCTTTTCAGTACATCTGTATTTTGGGGTAAATACCCAGTAGTGCAATTGCAGGTTCATTAGGATAGTTCTATTTTTAATTTCTTAAGGAATCTCCACACTGTTTTCCAAAGTCAACTTGCATTCCCACCAGCAGTGTAAGAGGGTTCCCCTTTCTCCACATCCTTTCCAATACTTGTCGTTTCTTGTCTTGTTAATTTTGGTCATTCTAACTGGTGTATTTGGTATCTCAATGTGGTTTTGATTGGAATTTCCCTGATGGCTAATGATGATGAACATTTTTTCATGTGTCTGTTAGCCATTGGTATGTCTTCTTTGGAGAAGTGTCTGTTCATGTCTTCTCATTTTTTGAAGTGACTGTTTTTTGAGTGTTGAGTTTGAGGAGTACTTTATAGGTCTTGGATATCAGCCCTTTGTCTGTTGTATCATTTGTGAATATCTTTTCCCATTCTGTGAGTTGCCCCTTTGTTTTGTTGACTGTTTCCTTTACTGTGCAGAAGCTTTTGATCTTGATAAAGTCCCAAAAGTCCATTTTTGTTTTTGTTTTCATTGTCTTGGAGACATGTCTTGAAAGAAGTTGTTGTGGCCGATGTCAAAGAGGCTACCACCTATGTTCTCTTCTAGGATTTTGATAGATTCTTGCCTCATGTTGAGGTCTTTTATCCATTTTGGGTTTATCTTTGTGTACAGTGTGAGAGAATGGTCAAGTTCTATTCTTCTATACATAGTTGGCCAATTTTCCCAACACTGTTTATTGAGGATACATTTTTCCCCTGGATATTTTTTCCTGCTTTGTCAAATATTATTTCACCATAGAGTTATGGCTCCGTATCTTGGCTTTCTACTTTATTCCACTGATTTATTTGTCTGGTTTTGTGCCAGTACCATGCTGATCATGGCTTTGTAGTAAAGCTTGAAATCAGGAAACAAGATGCCCTCCATTTTGTTTTTCTTTTTCAATATTTATTTCCTTAGCAATTTGGGGTCTTTTCTCATTCAATACAAATTTTAGGATTTTTTTGTTCCAGCACTTTGAAAAATGCCAGTGGAATTTTTATCCGAATGACATTGAAAGTATAGATTGCTCTGGGGAGTATAGACTTTTTAACAATGTTTATTTTTCCAATCCATGAGCATGGAATGCTCTTCCATCTTTTTGTGTCTTCTTCAATTTCTTTCATGAGTGTTCTGTAGACTCCTTGAGTTCAGATCCTTTACCTCTTTGGTTAGGTTTATTCCCAGGTATTTTATGGTTCTTGGTGCTACAGTAAATGAAATTGATTCTCTAATCTCCCTTTCTATATTCTCATTGTTAATGTATAAGAAAGCAATGGATTTCTGTAAATTGATTTGGAATCATTCACTTTTAATATTACATAATAATACTTACTTTGAACAGCTATCATTTTAAGTGTTTTTGTATTTATTGCCTTTTCCAGTAATCAGAACAGCCCTATGAGGAAGGCACTAATGGATCATCCTTGTTTTGTAGATATGGAAATAGAGGCAGAGAGTGGTGAAGATCCAGGCAATACAGCCAGGACCGTCCTGTCAGCCTCAGTTCTTTGCAGAATCTGTAATACTAACCACTGAATTTTATTGGTTTTAATAATTAGGAGTCCAGTTGGACTACTCTTTCTGCTAAATTAGCTGTGTACTGGAGGAAAATGTAATGAGTAATAGAAAATGATATATAGAATCATGACCAACAAAAATACCAACAGTAATACTGGGTGGTAACAATTTATATTTAGTTATGTTACTTTGTGTAAATCTAATTTCTCTGGTCATAGTTTCTTGATTTATGAAATAGGAATAATGATACATATCTTCCACCATGTGATTTTAAAGATTGAACAAGATAACTTAAAGTTAAGTTTGTATAATCTACAAAGAAACCTCTGTAAAACAAGTTATTACAAAACTCAAGATAATTGCAACTTGCTTCTCCTGCACTTAAAATGTGCATGTTTTTTTTCCTTCTGTTGCTTTCAGTGGTAGAAGACAGTGAAAACTCTACAAACAAGTAAAAATGAAATGACTTTAAAAACTTGTAGATCCTTAGAAGTTGATGTATCATTATTGAATTTGTATTTTGTAAAAGCAACTAAACTATAATAAATATTTTGACCATTTGCCTTGGCTCAAATAATGGATTTAACTCATTTCTATTTATAAAATCTCTTATTGTTATGTACTTGATAACTATAGGAATTTTGGAAGGCCTACCATCAGCAATTTCACCAGAAGGCATTGTAGTGGCAATTCAAACAAAAATCTCATTCAAACTTTTATTTAATGCCCAGTATGTGCCTGTCTTTTTCCCCCAAGTATTGTGACATAAAAGTGAATGAAACAAGCGAAATCCCTCAAGCATTAATCATGCTTGCAGACAGATATTTAAACTTTTGATAGTACTCAATGGGGTAAGAGTGATGATAGGTGGGTGTCATCAGAGGAAAGAGCAGAATCTTTAAACCAGGCTTCTTAGAGGAGGTGATACTTGATCTGAGATTCAGAGAAAAGTAAGACTTAGCATGCCAGTGGTGGTGTGCAGAAAGTGTCCTGCTGAAGGACTTATGCAATAAATTGGAGATAAGAACTATCATGTTGGTTTAAGGGACTGGAGTACTCAGTATGTCTGGAATGAGAGATTCATAATAGGGAACAGGCCGAAACAAGGCAGATCTAGATCACCTAGAGCCCTGAACACTTACATAGACTGTTAGAACTTGATCATAATACTTATGAGAGCATTGAAACAATTTGCGACTGTTACATTATCAGATTTGAAATTTGGAAATATCACTCTGAGAGTACAAAAGGAACGCCACCCATGCCGGAGTTAGGAGTGATAGGCTGTGATGAGAGCATGGGAAGAGGAAGAAGATAAGAGATGTGAAGATGGAATCTTTTTTATTTTGTGACCACTCTAGTAAAGCTTTCTTTATTTCTCATCTGGGCAATTGAGAATTGATGGTGGGATTATTAGCTATGATAGGGAACACTAGAGGAGAGAAGTGGGAATGCTCAGGTAAATTTGTGTCTAGAATTTAAGGTCATAGTTTGGAGTTTAGATATGGGTTTGAGAGTATTTTCTGGCATGTGTGACTGACCTTCATCTGGATAAGGAGAAGTCCCCTCAAACATTAGATGCTCCTTACTTTACCTCTTTTATCCTCAAGTGGACATTCTCCTCTAGTCACATTTCTGATCTTTCTAGAATATTCAATATCAGCAGTATTCTTGCTTGAGGAGAGAATCAAGACAACTGCCAAACAAGCCAATCCTTCTCTTATTCTAAAAGATTGACCAGTTTTTTGTGAAGATATACTTCATTAGCCAACTGTTAGCAAGTTTCCAGATAAGAGGACTTTGGTTGCTGGTCTTAGCTGGTACTATGAACAGAATCAGAAACAGTTTAGATGTAACATAATTAAAGTGAGGTGGGTGTAAGGTAGAAGCAGAGTTCTGTGTTGAGTATAGTTATAAATAAGCAGAGGAGATGCTAACGAATTTGGAAAGACCCATGTGGTGGCTACGGAATCACAGCTCTCACCTGTTGATATACATACTCAGAAAAAGTGCCTGACATAACACAAAGATTATGCAAAACATTTGCTTGAATTTCAGTTTGCTTCTTTGTGAAAAGTAAGTGAGAAATATCCTATAGAGAGGGAGAGGTGAGGTTTTAATTTTCCTTCAGTGGCAGATGGAAGTGAGGAATAAAGTTTCAAATAGATAAGTAGAATTTTTCTGTGGTTTGATAGTTCACATGTTCTCAGAGAGGTTGTAAACGTTTCTACATGAAGAGTAAATATTAATCTGTCCTGACTAGCTTGGTCCAAAACTTCCCTGAGTGAGCCAGCAGGTAATGGGTTAGAGGTCTTGAAGAAAAAAATGAAATTTAGAACACTTGCTGAGGAGCATGGAAAAGATGAGTATGAATAGCTGGAAGAGCTTCTGGGGTTATTAATGTATGAGTTTGGAAATTTTTGTGACAGCCCTAAGCCGATGGGCTGGAAAGGGGAGGAAGTAAACCTGGAAAATGGAGCTAATGAGGAAGCATTGATGAGTGCCACAGGCAGGCAGACCATTTGTATGATGACAAGAAATAGAGTTGGAATGTTGAGTTTGTTGTGGAAGAGTGTAATATTGGAATTTAACTAACAATACATGAAATTAAAAAAAAAATCACCAAGGTTTATAGAAACCGATTGTGTGAAGATAAAAATCACTGAATGGAGGAGGTCAAGAAGCACTTTGTCTAAGATTGTAGGACCATCAAAGTAGACATGGATGTCAAGTCTAAGGATCTTTCCTCATCGAAGACCACATATCTACTGCTAAAAAATCATTAGTGAATGTGGAGAAGGAAATTGAATGTAAGTCCTAAGGGAGTCAGATTTGGAATGCTA
The DNA here is from genome assembly GCF_022355385.1 of Mustela nigripes. NCBI lineage: Eukaryota > Metazoa > Chordata > Mammalia > Carnivora > Mustelidae > Mustela > Mustela nigripes. Next base: position 34,818,759 of record NC_081559.1, on the reverse strand, counting down.
TACAAGTAGCAATGCACAGCAAGAAATCATTGAATTTTTACATACTTCCTGGTCTCCACTCCTGTTCTCTCCTCTTAGTCTTGTGGGAACATGGAGTTGGAGAGTCTGCAACCTCTACTTGAGTAGACTGAAAGCAAATGCAAAAAGTCTTAAGGAGAAACAATCTTTATCTTTCCTTATCTTAAGGAAAAATAGAGGGAAATGTGAACTTTCCTTATGTCAAGGAAAAACAGAGGGAAATATGTTCTTAACAATGGTTTTAGGTAGAGGGAACCTTTCATGAGCAAATTGAAGATGATGATAGATACATAGAGTTTACACTTGAACATGCATTCTAGAGAGCATCCTTAAAAGTAATGCCAAGGAGAGACTCAAAGTGATGATGAGTTGAATGAAATGGAGTTTGCCTGAGAGTTTGGCAGGGAATAGAGTACAAAAAGACTTGAATTTTGAATAGAAGCCAACAATGCCAGTGATATGAGAGATAATGGCGTTCAATGGTCAAAAGACTTGGAATGAAGTCATATGTAATTGTTTTTAAGCCAACAGAACACTGGGCCCGAGGAAAGATCTTATTCTGTATGTGGTCTGATCAGAAATTTGTAGCCTTTGATTTTGTTAACTCATTATTATATATTTTGAAAATTTTTAATTATTTATTTTTAAATTTCTTTTCAGATAAAATGATGTTTTTTGACTTGGCAAAGCTCAAAATTGTGTATGAAGAACAATGTAGTCAGAACCTCATCAGGATGTTGTCACCAATCCCTTAAGACCCTTTGGATACAAATTTTTTTTAAAGATTTTGTTTTTGTATTTGACTGATAGCGCTCATAAGCAGCCAGCCAGGCAGGCAAAGAGAGGAGGGAAAGCCGGCTTCCTGCTGAGCAGAGAGCCCAATGTAGGACTCAATCCCAGGACCCTGGGATCATGGCCTGAGTTGAAGGCAGAGGCTTAAACCCACTGAGCCACCCAGGCGCCCCAATAAATAAAATCTTAAAAAAAAGTTTTCAGCTTCATTGTATTCTAAATTTGGTAAAAGTAAAGAACCCGTTCGTTTTGTTTGCCATCAAATATAGGACAGCTAACACAACTCCTGGCTCACAGTGGATGGATGAGAAACTTTTGGATTCATGCGGGCCTCTCAGTTGAGTACAACTGTACCAGGAAATTCATTTGAATTTTAAGCCATGGCAAAGAAGAAAACCAGGAGGCAGGTAGGGCAAAGTTAGTAATCCTGTGAGGAACAGGAAGAGGTAGGTACGATATAGATATGGAGGGTTGTGGAACAAGATATGTCTTGTGAATATTAGAGTTCAGCCAAAAGATGAACAGAGACTTCCCCAGAACCTCTGGTGGCATCCTCTAAGAGAACGTCCATTCTACTCTAACTGGAAGCTTACATTTCTTCTTTTCCGTTTATTTTTCCTCTTTCCTTTCTCATTATTTTCTTTACTTTTCCCAAACAAAATAGAACAAATCAGACAAACAAAACTCTAAATTTCCAAGATTTGGTGGTTAAAATATTGAAGAAAATCCAGGTCATTTATAGTAAGTGAAATTTCCAGAAGTCTTTTAATTCATTCGTTAAAGAAAAAACAGTATCTACATTGCTGTTTATTAACAAAATAAAGGTTAATTTCCCTTATGAAATATTTAAATTTTACTGCCAAATTGTTGTAATGATGCTTTCCTCAGCTGAGACAATCTGGGAAATATGCTTCTAATAAAAACTCCTATAAATATCAAGAGGAAAAATTCCAGATTTCCAACTGGAGTGCATCCCTAAAGATGATTAAACATTAATATCAAAGGAACACACACCCATATATAAAAAGCAGACCATCAAAGGTCACATTTTTGAAGGTAGAAGATTAAGGAAACAGATATCCCAGAGGATGACTGAATGTTACTGCTAACTTCAAAATACTCTTGGTTTCAGTTATTTTTTCAAGATGTCAAAAAATCTTGTAGTCATTCCAGTCATTTCATGCCTAAAGTTTTCCCCAAGGAAATATGATATTTTTCAGGAAAATGTTACAAAAGGAGTGAAGGACAATTGTATTAAACATCTGCAGAAGCTCTGTAAGATTAAACAAAACTTGGTTGTTTCATAGTATGTTTACTCCTTTCTCTTCCTCGCTTGTAAAGTTCCTTGTGACACAAGAATTTTCTTTACTTAAAAAAAAAAAAAAGGTTGCTCTGAAGTATATGTTGTATATGTATCTTCAGAAATTATACCTATTTAAATATCCAAATGTGACCCCCAGGAAAAAATATCTATTTCTTAGACCAATGGTGGGTGTATTGAATAGTGTGATTAATTGAAAGCAACAAAAATAAATGAATTTAAGTAGTAAAGCAATTTGTTTGGAAATCAACAGCAGCTCATCAAGTCTCCAAGAGGATCAGTAAACTGGTTTGGACAAGGCAGCTGGGAACAATACCTCAAATCATGCCCTAAAACTATACATGAATTATCACTATAAGACACAATCTGAGTAACCAGTATGATCAATATCATAGCTGAGCATTTCTGCCCCTGGAAATTGTTACAGGTGATAATTCTTCTGCATTTCCACTCTACCATCCAAAACAAACCACACTGGATTCCATGTGGACCATTTTCTTGTCTTTCTATCTCAAAGTTCAAAATTCAGGAAAGGTGCTTATGATTGGAGAAACCTACGTTTTGCATCTGTGCCCTACCTTCAAGGGAGCATGATATTATTGAAGTCTACATTGGGAGATAGTCTTTTCTATAAGCTACACATTTATCTTGGATAGAAAGGATGATTGGTTCATAGATAGCCTAAAGGAATAAAAAAAATCTGGTGCTATAATATTAGTTTCATTAGACATAGATTTTTAGTGTAAAAGAAAGTGCAAACTTTAAGTAGTTAGTATAACCAAAATGTGTTTCTGGGTTTAAACCAAGTCTTGAGCATTTAAACTCATCAAATCTGAGTATTGTGTGTGTGTGTGTGTGTGTGTGTGTGCGCGCGCGCACGCGCGCACACGCCGATGTATGCCCTTAGGTGGGATAATATTTTGGCTTTTTTCCTGACTTACATTGTATTGAAATAGTCGAATGAGAGGTATGTGAAAAGAATTTGAAAATGTAGAGCAAAGGAATTCAAAGTCAAATAAGACCAGATTCAAATCTGCACTCTACCTCTTACTTGGTATGTTAAAAGGGGCTAAAAATGGCAACTTTTTGGACTTCTCAAAGAGTTTAAATTGGACAAAATCATTAAGAACTCATAACATAACTCAGGCCTAAAAAACATTCAACATACAACAAACCCAGCAAGGAATTGTGGGCATGTCAAAGTATCAGATGTTTTGTCGTTTAGTAAAAACTGTATACACACATATTTCTGTATCTTCCAAAGGATACATATATATGTATACATCTTTTCTAACTTCTAAATGTCTTTTTACTCTAAGGAATAATATAACATATTCATCTAAATCACATTATGAAAAGCGGAAAGGTTCTTGACATCTGTTGGAAATATTAGTGCAGAGATGCTTGAGCTGGCCAGGACTATAATATTTCTTTTGTTCTACACGTGATATCGTGCATGTGGCAGTTTGTCTGTGTGCTATAACAAGCTTTCTTTCTGATTGGGATTTGCAAATGTTTCCAGGGAGCTGATCACACTTGTTAAAACAAAGCAGGAAATTCCTCTTAGATGAAAGAGTGTATTACCTTTAGGATGGGTGAGATTATGTACTAAGCCCTTAGAAGTGAACTGCTAGAAAAGGCTATGACTTGGAGAGGATAACTACATGATGACATCTGTTGCCCGGTGACACCTTTGTGCTCAAATGAGTTTGGGCCCAACTACCTTGTGATATTTTTCCTATCTGGGAAAAATGCCATTCCTTTTCATGCTTCAATGCAGCAAAGTTTGAGATAAAAGAAAATGAATCTCCCTCTTTATTCAATAGCATTTATTGAACTTTACCATATTCTGGTCATTATTGGCTCTAGAAATAAACTGAAAATTAAATGAGGCATTTAATTTTTACATTCTTTTATATTCTAGTAGAATAAAACAAATTTTTTAACAGTTATAATACAAGATGACCATTGTTATAATTGAGGCAGCCAAAGCCGGGAAGGTAATCCCCATGTTCTCTGAGAATTCAGAGGAAGTCACAGGAGCTAAGACTTCAATGATACATAGAGATGTCCTTGGAGAAAATGGGCAAAGGAGAAAAATGCAGGTGGAAGAAATTTAGGTACAAAATCCCAGGGGTTTAGAGTCAACACAGGTCTGGGTCAGAGAAAAGCCAGTAATCTGGTGTGGTCATATGAGGTGAGTAGTGGGAGATGATATGAGATCAGAACACAATGAGCATTTATATGACTGCTAAGGATTGCTAAATTTTATCCTGGGAAGTAGTATTATTGCTTTTGGCTAGCTTCTTTAGACCAAATGGTTTAGCACTACCTTGGGTTAATAAAAGGAGGATTAACTCACTGTGAAATTTTGAGGTACTGATTTGAAATTTAATTCTTACAAGCTAATTTTGGGGGTAACTAGGATTTTTGTCTGCCATCTTGGTTGATTTCCCATTCCAGAATCAGATACCCAGGGAGCAGCAAAGCAAGGCTCAAACCCAGGAAGTCTTGCCCCAGGGGCCACCCACTTTAACCTCTGGTGTCCTGCCTCTCCAGACAGGTCTTTCATTCCTTTCACCCTTAGCCAATATAGTAGACTGTATTGTTTAATTATAAGTCATTCATATTTGCCAAAGGATCCAGAACCTTCGAAGTTCAGAGGCTTAATGGATATGATAGTTAAACATCACATGTTAAGACAGAAAGCTGTCTTTTTAGGGATCTTCAACTAAGAGAGGATTCAGGAAAATCCTCTCCCTTACCCTAGGTATTGAAAACTGAAGGTGGAGCACCTGGGTGGCTCAGTCATTTGGGCATCTGCCTTAGGCTCAGGTCATGATCCCAGGGTCTTGGGATTGAGTCTCATGCCATGTTCCCTGCTCAGTTGGGAGTCTGCTTCTCTCTCACCCTCTGCCCCTGCTCTCTCTCTCTCTCTCTCATGCACTCACTCTCTCAAATAAATAAAATCTTAAAAAAAGAAAGAAAGAAAGAAAAAGAAAACTGAAGCTGGGAAACGAGAGCCATTTGTTGTTTGTTGGCCAAAGGCTGTCAGCTTGTGACCTCAAAGCTGTCAGCAGCTGTCTCCACCATGCAGAGAAGCATGAGAGTAGGGACCAAACCAGCAGAGAGATAAAGAGCGAAATTTGGAGAGAGAGAGGAGACTGACAGTGTTCTAGACCTAAGCCCTTGTGCCCTAGTTAAAGAATCCTTTGCCTTATAATATTTGATGGTGTTAAACTATCAAGCCCCCTTTTTTTGATTGAGCTACTCGTCAGGATATTTGTAGCATTAACTCTGAGTACATGACAGCGTATGTTCTTCATTTTTAAAATAATTTAGTTCTTAAAATGTAAATTTTCATTGCATAAACCAATGTAATACTACTAATAATATCTAAATGGGATGATATAAAATGACTCTATTCCAAACTCTCTTCTTTCTTCAATCTCATACAAGTAAATTTTTATGTTATTGGCATTTAACCATCCAATGCCTTCCAATATTGGCACATAACCCTGTTTCCTTCTGAATCCATAACAAGTGATAATGTGAAAGAAAGATAACAGGTATATGACTCAGAAAGACAATAAGGGAAATAGTCCCTATAAGACAGTGTATGACCCCCTTTTATTTTTTTAATTTTTAAAAATTTTTATTTATTTTTTAAGACTTTATTTATTTGACAGACAGAGATCACAAGCAGGCAGAGAGGCAGGGATACAGAGAGGAAGGGAAGCAGGCTTCCCACTGAGCACAGAGCCTGACCCCAGGCCCCTGGGATCATGACCTGAGCTGAAGGCAGAGGCTTTAACTCACTGAGCCACCCAGGTGCCCCGACCCCCTTTTTTAAATAATAATTCTTTTGAGACCTCTAGCAAATTTCAACTGATAGGCAAATTAGGCTTTTGGAGAAATTTTAGGAGACTCTTGTCTGAGTGTGATATTAAAAAGATATAATGACTGTAATGCATGAACGTTGACCTATCAGAATGGATACTGGCCTTCAACAACTGGTATTTAGTCATACTGGTGGTGTATATATACATAGAGTGTGGTGGGTACTCACTAAACACAGGCTGGTCCTCATTCCAGGTTCTAACTCTGCCCTGAAGCATTATTTTGCTCCTTTGTCCATCCCTATATTCTCGATACTACCCTAAAAGTCCTGCCACACACACATGCACACATACACACACACACATACCATTGACTTAAGCAGGAATTCTGGGTTTTCATTGAAAGCAGAATTGGGCCCATGGGCTTAACAAACACATGTTTTTCCTATTAAGGTGAGGGCGGCTTGTTTTAAAATTTTAACAAGGGCCCTGTTTTGTATGACTATCATTTGACTATTTTCTGGCATTTTAATAACCTTTATTTATGGAATTCTTTTCCTATTACAACTTCTTCTGTGTCTTGAGAAAATGGTCAGTGTTCAAAAGAAAACCCATTTGACCTCAGCAACACTTCTTCCCACAGGGAGTTCAAAATGCGTTGGTCTTTGTGCTTTGTGTTTGAAGGTGCTGTTTGTGCCGATTTTAGGTTCTATGCTTGGCCTGCTCACTGGCAAGAAGACTTATGTATGGGTCGTCAGAGGCAGGGGTAACTTGGATGTCTCACCTTTGACTCTGGGACAAAGAAGCTCCCACAGTGAGGGTCAGCTTAGTGAGGAATGTAGTGACTGTGTGGTTCTTCCGTTGTTACATCAACACATAGCTTAGAGGCTCATGCTTTTCCTCCTTAAATCCTGTTCCACCGTTGACTGTTAATTAATACAGAGTTTTAACATACATAGAATTATGATGAAAAGGTTGAAGCACAGGCAGAATTTTGAGGAAAGACCTCAAAGTGGAGGGGCATTCTTTTTGGACTGGGAGAAAGGCATCTCACAGGAATTGGGTAATATGGGAGGGAAAAAGCCTAGGGAACAGGGAGTTGAGAGGTGCAAGTAAAGGCAAAAGGACATACTGCAGATCAGCAAGGGCAGGAGAAAGGAATAGGATGATATCATATGAGGAGGACAAAGCTGTCAGGAAAGCTATCCTGGAATTCTTCACTTCCATGGAAAGGAATCTCTCTAGCTATTTAGGCTGCCGAAGAGAGAGACCAAGTCATTGGAATCTTTGATGGAAAGTCAGCAATTTGCTTACACTGATTCTGAGACTCACACTAAGAACATTCTCCAACTCTGTGGAGGTCCAGCAGAGATCCACCATATGTTTTTCTGTTACAATCTAGTAACAAGAATTTAATGAAATCTAGAAATCATGCTAGCCACTTTAATAGAAAAGAAATGCAGATTGTGCTATAAGTTCAGCATCATAGGACAATTACTATTTAAAAGGACAGTAGCACAAAGCCTTCATTCATACAAATTCTGATGTGATTACTCCACACAAGCATGGTAAATCAGGTCAGCAGTAATGAGGTTACATCCCTCACTAATGTGCTGTAACACATGCTCAAAGCTTGCAATTTTCACTACTTAGGTTTGCATTTTCAAATGGCTCCAAAGATTTAAAAAATATTGTAATACTTTTTCCTTTGTATGAGACTTTTAGGTTTTTAGAACTAGGAAAGTATGAACTATGGATAGAAAAATATATATTTTTTCTTTAAGGCTAGACTTCTTGGGACCCTATAAAATATGTAGTTACTGTTATTAAGAAACTGAAGACCTAATGTGAGAAAGGAAAGGAAAAATGCCAAAAAAATGCAAAATTAAAGCTTTGACAAGCAGGCAGTTTGTCCCTCACGTGCTTTCATACTGGTAGTATACTGGGTTACACTGAACTTTAGACCAGGGGTCAGCAAACTATAGCCCATGGGTCAAATCCAGCTTACCATCTGTTTTTGTCAATAAAGTTTTACTAGAGAAAGCTACATTCATTGGTTTCTCACTACAATGGCAGAGTTGAGCGATTGCTACAGCAACCATATGGCCTGGAAACCTAAAATATTTTTTCTCTGTCCATTTCCAGAAACAGTTTGCCAACACTTGCTTTAGACAGAGGCTGCAGGGATACTTTGAGATATTCCTAAAGCTTTATAGGCATAAATTAGATCACAATGAACATGGTCTCCCTCCCCATGATTTTTAGGAAATATTGAGGTTAAGATAAACTTCAAGGGTGTGTTTGAAGGCAAAAAGAAGAAAAGTGTGCATTCCCAATAGAGCATGGGAATGGAAAGGGCTGCTGCCCTCGGGGTCGTTATGATTCACTGACTGTGTCTACACCAGCCTCATATCTGTTTTCTGACCAGTTGGCAGCTCCTACCCTTCATTCCTGTCATGTGAAACTTTAGCCACCTGGTCCCAGGAGCAGAGAGGGCCCCCCAAACTGAGGGGCTCAAGCTGATTAGCCCAATTTGTTATACCCTGGATATGGTTGTGAGAAGTCACACAAAACTGGGACATGGTGAAACATAGGGCGCTTACTGAACAGGGTGTTAAGTGATAAAATATCCATCATGCGATGCACACAAAAGACATAAAATGTGTAACTTGATAGAGAAAGAGCCACCAGCTGGCATCATGAACCAAGAATGACCAAGAATGGTTGGATTTGAGGTAGCCTCTGAGGAATGGTGATAAATGGGGAAGAGCGAGAAATGTTCCCTTGTGGAATCAGTGGAGATTTTCTCTTCTCTGCCTAGAACAGAGCTAAGCGACAGCTGGCTGACTTCCTACAGAGAATGGCCTTTGTGCACAGGAACTGAAGACTCATTCCAGGCTTTACGCGCAAGGATTAAACTACCTCAGACCTTAAAGACAAGGCATCCCTGAGCACAATTCTCACCATTGTTCATTCAGGAATTTTTATTTGTCTTATCAAATTTCTCCCCAGTGCTATCACAGTGGAAAGCCACAGGAAATATTTTACAATTTACACTTTGAGAAAGAAAGAAATGTGTATACATAAATCAATTTAAATGGAATTCACATGGAATGAATTTAGGAGAAGTAGCAATAAACTTACTTTCAAAGTAGAGGAAATTGGGGGTGTGAGAACGATTTTCCAAAGTGACAATTAGTGCCAGATTAGTTACTGAATTCAAGCCTCTTGCCTGAGTGTATAGTGCTGATATGTAGTCAAAATGCACAGATCAGACTTTGCTTTGTTAACATATTTTAAAGAAATTTCCCTTTTTGGTTGGTAAATAGTCATTGCCTTGAGTTCCAAAAAACCTGAGGTAACCACATCCCTACTTTACTCGGGACAGTCTTGGTTTGTACTTATTATCCTAGTGACCTTTTAGGGTGTCCTTTATCACTCTCAAGACTGTTTTAGTTTGAGTGATAAGTTATATGGTTACTCTACCAAGGGGTCCTCCATCCTGTCCTCCCCTTGGATTTCCCTACAAATAGCAATGGGACGGTTAATGGCAATACAGCCAGGATATACAGAAGGGAGCATGGACAAATACCAAGGCTGGTAACCCTACCTAATCAGTTAAGATGGGGATCCTAACTTTGGTGAGCTTAACCCCATTCAAGTAAAACCTTAAAAGGGACTGTTCTTCTAGAAGAAGGAGCTTTGAATAATGAGAGAGTCACTACAAACAAGATTTTCTGTTGCTTGCTTTAACGAGGGAGACAACTCTGTGGCCAGGGATGTAGGTAGTCTCTAGGAGTCAAGCACAGTCCGCAGCTGTCAGCCAGCAAAGAAACATGAACCTCAGTCCATCAACCACAAGGAACTGATTTCTTCCAACCATATGAATGGAGCTTATTAGTGAATTGTTCCATGAAGTCTCCAGGCTAAAACTCAGTCTGGCCAACACATTGATTTTAGTTTCTAAGACCCTGGGAGAGAATTCAGCCATATTGTGCCCAAGTTCTGACTTACAGAAGTTTGAGATATTAAGTGAATATTGTTTTAAACTGCTAAGTTTATGATAGTTTGTTGCATAGCAAGTGATACTATACCCACAGTCTAGCTCACATTTTTTTCTTATCCTTGTATAAGATCATATTGTTTCCTTTACTTGGTCTTATTTATTTATTTATTTTTAAAGATTTTATTTATTTATTTGACAGAGAGAGATCACAAGTAGGCAGAGAGGCAGGCAGAGAGAGAGAAGGAGGCAGGCTCCCTGCTGAGCAGAGAGCCTGATACGGGACTCGATCCCAGGACCCTGAGATCATGACCTGAGCCGAAGGCAGCGGCTTAACCCACTGAGCCACCCAGGCACCCCTACTTGGTCTCATTTAATTTCTAGTTTTGTATTAAGATGTGTGGCAGGTTGAAGAGTGTCTCCAAAAAATTCATATCTACCAGGACCCTCAGAATGTGATCTTATTTAGGGATAGGACCTTTGCAGATTTAATTAATTTAGGATCTTAAGATGAAATTGTCCTGGATTTGCAGTGGGCTATAGACACATCTGCTCTCCTCATAAAAAAGGAGGGCACAGGGACACTCCTCTGTGAGAGTAGAGACTGAATGAAGTGTTTACAACCCAAGAAATGTTAGAATCCAGGAAAGACAAGGAAAATGCTGTCCTAGAACCAGCAGAAGGAGCAGGGCCCTGCCAACATCTTGACTTCAGAACTGTGAAAGAATAGGTTTCTAAGGCTACCCAATTGTGGTACTTTATTATGGCAGTGTTGAGAAACTGAGATAAGGTATATGATTCAAAAAATTTTGGACTGTCTCTGTCAAGCCCCTTGAGTTAAGTGTTGGGTCTATTTTTGGCCTAGGATGGCATCTACAGTGCCTTTCCCAATGCTTGGCATGGAACAGACATTCAAAAAGTAAATTGCCATCTAACTAGTGTGTATATGATTGTATGAATGGAAAATGACTAAAAACTTTGTCCCCACTTCTCATTATCTTTCTTTTTCAGCACACCATGGAATAAATATCTCTAATGAAATAAACTGCACAAGTCCAATTTTGAGGTCAGTCAGGACACTGTACATGTGGGGACCACAGCCTCTCATAATCTACTCTTGGATTATTCCCATTCAGGGCTAGACATAGATTTTGACAAAAATGTACCTTCAGTCCTGGACATCAAATGTACTGTGGACTACTCAACTGTTTGTGCAAATAGCTCAGTGTTGTTCAGACTCTGGGGTTGCACTCACCAGAAACTGGCCTTCACTAATGTAAGCAATAAAAGAAAGCAATGGGTATACACTGAGTAGGTCACAGAATTGAAGGAAGAGTTCAGTATCTAGACATCTTAAAGGACAGGAACCAAAGCCTCAAACATACTTTGGATATCTTAGAAACATGCACTCAAAACCATCCCATTACATTGACTGACTCAGCTCCAACCACCTTTTATACCTCAGAGCTAAAGATTGCATTTCCCAGGAGGGCAGATCTGGTTGGCTAACTTGAGTCATCTGTTCACCCAGTGGTCATGGTCCCATGATTGGCAGTTTCATTAAACCATGTTCCACAAATAGAGATGGTACTGTTACCAAAAGACAGAAGGGAAGCTGGACAGACAACCAGGGAAACTTTTATACGCTCCATGTCAGCTCAACCTCAAACTGCAATGACCTGACCAAAAGTTTGTTCTGTGATTTTTACTTTTCTAGAGTCTACCTTCCCTTATGGTATCAGTGCCCTCTTATTCTTTGGGGAACACTTTCTGCCTTCATTTGGTGTGAATGGACTTCCAGATTTGGATAGTAGACCCTATCTAGGCCAATTCAAACCAAGGAGTATCCAAGGGTTTTCGTGTTGTTTGTTTTCTGAGAAAACGTATTCTTTTTTTTTTTCTGGAGGCTGCTAAGAGTATAACTCTTGAAGTTTTATTTCCATACAAAAGGAAGAGCCTAGCTGAGAGTGATCAACATAGAGGAAATCAGAACTGAGGAAGAAGGGGAACAAAATTGAGCCATAATGATGTGATTTGTGTCCCAAATCTGACCCAAATTCTGGGCTTTTCAGTTGGATGAGGCTCTCCTTTCCTCTCCCTTTTCCATTTGTTTTCCTCTTCTTCCTTCTTTTTCCTTCCTCTTTCTGCTGCTTTTTCCTCTTTTTATCCTTGAACAAGTATGAACTGTAGTTTCTGTTACTTGCAACCCAAAGAATTCTGAGTAAGTTGGAGGAAGGGAAAGATAATTCCACTCATACACAGTGAGTCCCCCAACTGGTCTCTGTGGATGCTTACTCTCCTCTGGGGCATACAGACAGCACTGTCTTCCACCTTCTCACCCCCAGCTTCTACTGATCATGTCCAATCCCTGATGTGCTCTGATACGGCCCTTTGGTCTGGCTTCCTACTCTTTCTGTGCCTGCTTTGACAGTTTCTTTCACTCTCTTAAAAGTTGCAAATGTTTCTCACTGTTGCTCTGAAAAGTGGGAACAGTGCAGAGAGGTGATATCTGTCAGCATAGCAGCATTGTGAGATAAGCTTGCCAAGCTGGTGAGACCCTGCACATTGTTTCCCTTAGGGTGTGGAGCTTTATGAAGGTCTATTTTACTTTTTCTGTAAAGAAGTCAATGCAGAAAGACACGTGTGCCTTCCTTGAGTGCAGACAGCACCTGCCTGAAGCTGTCTGGGTCACATGGGCGACCTGTGTGAGGACCCAGCCCCAACCATCACTTTTGCTTCAGGTCCTGGCCTCTGCTTTGAGAAATGTGATTTACCAATCTAAGAGCTTGAGCTGAGCCATGGCTGAACTAGGAGAGACAAAGTTAGGAGAGGACTTCTCAGGGTTTCCCTGTTTATCCTGGAGCAGCTGTTGGCATGGATGTAATTTCTTGCTGCCTACCTCTGACACAGCGGCCTAGTGACTGTTAGAATGATTGGCGACTAAGTGGAGAGCAGCCATTTGATGATAAAGTAGAACATGGCCTTTATGGAATCTCAATATATTGTTTCAGCGGACAGGTGGCCTTCCAAATCCTTTCTTATGGAGGTGGGATGCCATTTCTTCACAGTCACAAGTGGGAGTCTATCACTGCTGCACCATGTTCATGGCTTTTGTTATGATCATGCCCTTTGTCGGAACTGATAGAAACATTTTCTTTGTATGCCCAAATAACAGCAGTTGCTTGTTCATTTAAAAGAAAGCTTTACATTTTTATCAGTAAGCTGTTAAATGTCTCATGAAGAAATTCTGCAATCATAAACAGAATGCTCCTCAATGTTCACTTATTTATAATTTATAAATTTATTCTTACAAAAGATATTCTGGTAGAGCTCCCAGAAGAGCATGGAGGGTGCACTGAGGACACATTAGAAGTCTCAGAGGGTATTTTGGAGAAGGCTTCTGGAGGAGAATGATTTAGGGAAAAACAGTAAAAGTTATCCAGGTGAAAAAAACAGCAAGGGCATTACAGACAAAGGGGTTGCCAAAATAAGCATGGTCTTTCCAAACATTCCCATAATATTCATAAAACTCACTCCTAAGAATGTAAGATGCAACAGAAAACTCTTTGACAGATTTTTTTCATACAAGAATATTAGAAGTTAGTATTAAATTTTCCATGGCCACTTGCTATCACTTGGACACTCTAAAACGAATAAAGGAGAAAACACTCTCCTATGTAGAACATGCCTATTACCCTTCATGTGAAGAGAGAAGAGGGCATGTCCATCTCTAGGGATGAGACTACAGATCTGTGCTCTCGAGTAAGGAAGATCCCTGTCTTTCCAACCTGCACAATCTGGAGAGAGCAGACCCAGATTTGACTTTCTACTAACTCCGTGATCTTTGCGAATTGTTTAACTTATTTAAATACATTTCTTCATCTGTAAAATGGAGCTAATTATTGGTTTCTCCTGAGCTCTTGCTATGGTCAAGTGAGAAATTACATTTAACGTGTTTGTCACTGCTTCTATAGAAAGAATAAAAATAAACCACTTCATCCTTAAATAAACTGAAAGAAAAGCATCTCAAGGAAAATATGGAAATGGTATAACACAGATAAAAGCAAAAATCGTCAATTACACAGAAACCTGACTTGATAAATGTAAGACATTTTTATGTTGGAAAAAAACAAGATGACTATTCAAATTTAACAACAACTAGAAAAAAACACAAAGGATAATCTTATGTATTCAATGCTTTAAAAGACTTATGCACTTTGATCTGGGATTTCCAATTCTAGAAAATTCTCATGAAGGAATAATCACAGAAGTGCATGAAGATTCAGAATATATGTATTATTTATTTTAGTAAAACAATAGAAGCAACAACCTTTAGTATGAAACTGATCAGATAAATTATGTAACTCATTAGGTAAGTAATGGTAAAGCTAAACAATCAAAATCTGTGCAGAATATTTATGGGTATAGGAAAAGACTCATAACATAACAAAGTGTAAAATTAAGCTAAAAAGCTATCTACTTAGATACTAATTTGATTTTTAAAAATCAATATGAATTTGGGGCGCCTGGGTGGCTCAGTGGGTTAAAGCCTCTGCCTTCAGCTCAGGTCATGATCTGAGGGTCCTGGGATCGAGCCCCGCCTCGGGGTCTCTGCTCAGTGGGGAGCCTGCCTCCCCCTCTCTCTCTCTGCCTGCCTCTCTGCCTACTTGTGATTTCTGTCTGTCAAATAAATAAATTTTAAAAAAATCAATATGAATTTGTAGGCATAGGGAATGGGTACTGGGGAAAACTCATGAGAAAGCGTAGGATATTCAGATACAATGGAATGATAGGATTATATAGTGAGTCTGGTTTTCTTCTATATCTTAAAAAGAAAATCCTAATGTTGTGCAACAAACCTACATTGCTTTAGTATCAAGGAAAAGAATACTAAAATATGCCGGTGTTTTAAAGCCATACTTGAACATAGAAATAACTGAAAAATGTGTCCCCTTTTCCCCCTTTCTCTCCCTTCCCTTCTTTTTTTTTTTCTTTCCCTCCCTCCCCCTCTCCTTCCTGTAAGACTCTTTGTTAGATGGGGTAAGAGTCCAAGAATTCTTCCATAAACAGGCATTGACATTAAAAAAAATTTATGTATAAAAATGATTGTTTTTCAAAACTCCTCAAGGAGCTATGGGGGTGGGGGGCATGGGTTGAATGTGTCCATCATTCCCATGGAAACTTCTCACATTCATTTATTTCCTTTTATATTTTGCCCAAGTGAGACATCCCACCCCAAGGAGGGACCTCACAACTATTCTCTCTTCCAGACTTACCTTAATCAAATACATTTTTCTTCCTGTCCCGGCAGCATAAAATCATATTGACATGAACGTAAATGCAACCTGTATGCATAACTGGTTAATTTTTTAAAAAGCCAGCTGCATATTTTAGTTCTCTTTTCATTTAGGAAATTTGGATGGAAAATTAAGTCCATTCAACAGTTTCCTAAAGCAGTCAGAATAGATCCAGTTTCTACAAAGTTGCATAAACTTCATACAATGGATTCATTTCTCTATACGTACACTTACTTCTTACATTGGTTTGCATTTCACACTTCTAAGGTTTTATTTCCTATCAACTTTATTGCCTGTGCCTTACAGCAAGTGAGTCCAGCAGAGCCGTAAACACGGGGCAAGGGTTGAGTTCCTTGGGTCAGCACAAGAGAAACACGGGTTCTTCCCGCACAGCAGCATTCTCTTCTGTAAAAGGAGAAGTTTATTTGCGTAAATTCTCTCTTGGTTGTTCTGGAAGGATTAAATAGCCAATGTCTGGAAGCAACATGAGCAATTCTGAAAATAAGGTCCTGGGAATCTGTGATTTTCTTTCTCAGAAGGATTTATTGCTTCAGGATTGGAGCTTGCGTGTGTCATGTGTACAGAACTGGGAGTGACGTCTCTGGTTCAAGAAAGGAATCTATTTCTTTAACAAACACATGTGTAGTGCTTAGAATGTGCCAAGCGCCATTCTAAGGTCCTTAAAATTTAACTCCTTGAATCCTTGCAGTAACCCTAGATAATAGGCACTATTATTTCTTTTTTCAGTTTATAAGGTAAGGAAACTGAAGCCCAGAGCAGTTAAGTCATTTGCCCCAAATGTTTCACTCTGAGTGACAGAGTCAGGTTGTAAACTCAGGCTACCTGTCTCTAGATCCCATGTTTTAAAACCATGATTCTAGGCTGTTTTAAACGAAGTTTTGAGAACAGACTGAAAGTCACCACCATTTTTATTGTTGAGGTTTGTTTGCCTTAAATATAATCTGACTACTGCTGCCCACTTCCTGATGTCTAGCTTATATTTATCCCACCTGGGAAAGGGATTCCTGAACTTAACTTTCAAGGGTGAGGCTTCCTCTTAAGGCTTTCCGTGAACTCAAGAAATCCTTTTCTACTTGAATGTATTTGAACTTGAGAACTGCTAAAGGGGGCAGAGGGAAGGTCCTCGTCCAGATCCACAGAGGAGGAAAGGGAGCTCGGAGCATGTTGCAGCTAAGTTGTTCTGAGGATTTTAAATCCAGGAGCCCAGCAGATTCCCCACAGTGCTGACGGACAAGATTCGATGGCCTAGCCCCGCCTCCAAGTTACACCATCGGCTAGGCCCTCAGTGGAATTAGCTTGGCTGGAGATGACATTCGGTATTTGATTAAAATTAATGTAACGGAGCTGCAGTTCCAAATAACATGTGTTATATATAGTTTTAAAATCTGTTTGCCTAACATGCAACATGGGCTCATTGTGGTGATGATGGTGATGATGATGATGATGGGGATTTGCTTTGAACAAGTAATGCAAAAGGAAGTACCTGCTTTTTCAATTTAATAAAAGAAAAAAAAATCCTGGAATGTATGTTGCCATCAAGGCATCTCATTTCTTTCTGAATACAGACACAGAATTAAATGCCACCAATCTCAAAATTGACTCTGGGGAACAGAATAAAGCAATCTCCTTGAAATAACTGCTATCTGTAAGAGCTATAATAAAACTTGTGAACATCATCTTCGTCCTCCCTAAGTGACTTGGGATGATATTCTTAGTCTTGGTGGCACTTTACAATCGGAATTGTTCTATAATAAACTCTTTCCTGACAACCTCACACCATTCATTCAATAATTAATTTCATAATCCATTTAAGGGGCAGATGAATATTATTACCTTTATAATCCAAAGGAAAAAAATTGCCAATTACTATACTCAAAAAGTGGTTGCTGGTGTTAAGGCTATAATAATGAATAATGATGACAAAGAGAATGTTAAAAACCAAACATAGAAGAGACAATAGAACAAAACTGCTGTTTAAAAACTTCTACAGACAATGGACAATACTTCTTATTTTTATTTTAAAATACTTAGTTTCAGAATGCTTCTAACCAAATTCCTTTGTTTCTTATATATTTTTGGTAGAACAGTTGGTTTGTGTAGGCTGTCTACTAGGTCAAACCAAGACATTTCAAGTAAATTGACAAGGTGGTATATACTTCTGCTATAGTAACACTGCTATCTAAGTACAGGTCAGGTCTAAAGGCTTCTAAAGAACTCTCGCCTTCTGTATTTGCTCCCTGGTGACACTGTCTCCAAGATCTTGGAGCCAAGGGAGGCTGTGAAGTCCAGCCCGGGGATAGTGCTGTGCTTTTGCTCTCTGGATATCAACCTTGTTTCCTATTTGCTTCATATTTGCTCAATACCTCTTTAAACAATATCTTGTATTCCTGCTCTTCTGTTTAAAGTATCTAAAATAGTTTAATTTTCCCAAACGGATCCAAAGCTTAATTTCAGCACACTCAGAAAATGAATGATGTTTCTTTGATTTTAATGATATTACTTAGAAACTTCTTTTCCACTGGTGCATGCTTTTTGAAGGGGCTTTTAGAAATATGCTAATAGCAATGTAAAAGTTTTTATCAGACAATGATTAATTAATTGCTTTTATTAATTAAACATTTATTGATGTGCCCAATATTGTATTTACTACATACACCTAATATTTCTTTCTAGATTTTACAGAACTTTCTTCTCTTAGTTAGGTTTAACAGATTATAAAATAACTACTTAGGTTTTATTCTGTCTGTTTCTTTGCTTTTACCTCTCTCTCTCCATTACTCTGCCTTCTCCATGCATTGACTTTCAACTTTTCCACTCCAGTTTTTCTCGGCCACCTTCCTCCCATTCTCATCAATCTTATTAGTGTCTTTCCTCAATTTGGTATGATCTGCTTGAAATGCATGTTCCATCACTTACTCTTTCTAAATAATCTGAAATTTCTATGTCTCTCTTAAACTTCTTTAAAAACAAAGCCCTCGAACCCAACTGGAATTATTTTAGATGTGCTATGTCATTGATCTGATTGGATATTTTTCTTCATGGGGCAGTAGCAGAGATAGCTTTGTTCCCTCTCACCATAGTAAAGCATCAATGGCTTCCTACTCCAAAAACAGTAAAGAGAGAAAAAGGGAGATGAAGAAGTTAAGGCTTTTACAGGGTCTAATAGTTTAGCACCTGAAGTTTGAATGTTACTAAAACACACGGTCAGGAAGTTGGGCAGCACACAGGTCTGGGTCCACATGCTCCAACCACTGAAGGGCTCGCCAAGTAGAGGTTGGCCAGCAGCCACAGCCAGGCATGTGGCCGGGGAATTCCTGTCCCAGGAGGAGGAGAACCAGAGGCCCTCCCATGACCCTTCTTGGATATTATGAAGGTAACATTTCTGGAGTGATGTTTTTCTCTCTTCTTGCTTATATTTCAAAGTAACTAAGACCTTCAACAGGGTTCAGGATGAGAGGACTAAGACAAAGTCCTAGTACATTCCAAGTACTCATGATATATTCAGCGTTTGGGAAAGCATACCTCTGTGTGTATTCACTTATTTAGTGGAAGGTCTAATATGATATGGAGACAGGAAACTTTTTATTATGAAGTACTTATGTAAAGGTACTTTATGAGAACAGATTATTTTTTCCATAAAATATTTTATCGTTATTTCCATAGCTTTTAATAATATACAAGCCTCTTAAAGCCTCTGCTCAGGTCATGATCTCAGGATCCTGGGATCAAGCTCCACATTGGGCTCTCTGCTCAGCAGGGAGCCTGCTTTCCACACCCCTCTCTCTGCCTGCCTCTCTGACTACCTGTGGTCTCTCTCTGTCAAATAAATAAATAAAATCCTTTTAAAAAATAATACATAAGCCTCTCAGTTATAAATAGAAGTGAAATTGAAATGGAAATAAAGGTCACTTTTCCTTCCCCACTGAAAATCTTTCTACTTGGCACCTAGTTCATCTGCGGGTATCACAAGATAGTGCAGTGTCTATCCGAGCCCCATAGTACACTCAACAGAATTAAGATGGAAGCCTGAAAAATAATCAAAGCTAAAACCACTAGCATGATAACTATGCATTAAACTAAGTGTCTCTATGTTCTCATACATTATGTCTTCGTCGGAATTCTTAATAGAAAGAGTGATTAAAGGAGGTGACTGCTAAGTTGCTGTCTTCCAGAACACCTGATCTTGGCTTCTGCCATGTATCTGATATTTACAGCAATGCTCACAGCACCCTTCCATCTTTGTGTTTGTGGAACACATTTAGCTTCATAAAGATCTTTTACATGCATCATGTTATTTTCTATTTGTGCAGCACTTTAGCATTTATGAACAACCTTCGCCTACAAGGTGGCATTTGAGCATCGCAGCAATTGTGGTGCATTAAAGAGGGACTCACTGAAGACCAGAAATGATAAATCATCCCCAGGTAACACAGGTAAGGGGTAACTCAATCTCCTAATAAGGGCACTTTTGGAGACAGAGCTTCTGATTCCTTTTCTCACCAGAAAACATGAATCAGCACAAAAAATCTTGCAGGTGTGTGTGAAGAGGGAAGAGTGAACAGAATCTGAAAAGAACAGAAATCAGAGCATAAAACCCCCATGTGAGATGCAGCTCTTATTAAGCATAAAGATGTTGCCCTTTTCCATATTAAATCATTCCAGCTATATGAAATGCATCAAGATGACGCCAGCAGAGTACTGACTTGATTTAGAACTGAGCCACACACCTGTTCTTCTAAATATAAACAAATTTGCAACCTGAACCATTGGCAGTCACTGGAGGGTAAGCAAGTGAGAGCTGGGACTGGGGCTTGCCTGCAGCCTGGCTCTGGGGTTGCAAATGTACGAGGGCCAATGAAGCATGATGCCAGCCAGGATATTTGGGATTGTGATCTGGTGGTCACAGTGACCTTTTATCTCACAAGAGGGATAATAATTAGCTTTATTATCCTTATTGTTATTTTTAAATGTGCTTAGTTTGTTCTTGTGGTTAGGCCTGTATCCAGCTTGTTGCGCATTCCCAGTCTTCTTGGTTTATATATATGAGATTTGCCTGAGTTGCCATGTTTGAAGAAAAGTTATTCTAAGGGAAGTTGTTTGCTGAGCTCCAGAACACTAAATAAAATCATGAGGTATTTTTATTGTCTATGTGAAGGCAATGCTGTTTTGGATTCTAGAGTTCCTGGCTATTCAAAGTATGTGACTACTCCTTGATATGGTCATGCCTCTTTCCATTCTTTTTAAAGATTTTATTTATTTGAGAGACAGAGATCACAAGTAGGCAGAGAGGCAGGCAGAGAGATGAGGAAGCAGGCCTTCCACTGAGCAGAGAGCCCAATGCAGGGCTCAATCCCAGGACCCTGAGATCATGACCTGAGCTGAAGCCAGAGGCTTTAACCCACTGAACCACCCAGGTGCCCCTACTTCTTTCTATTCTTGCTCAGAGGGAAAGAGCCCATGCTATGGTTGTTGGAAACATTCCACATTATTCTTAACTGATGGACTACTAGAGGTGCTTGAATGTGGGGAGTCCAGTGACAGACATGGTATTACACATATGGTGTAGTATTCAGAACTGAGAGACTTTGTTTGATCTCACTGGCCACAGCTCTTGAGATGGTCCAGATTATGATCATCAGTAAGTTCTGAAAACATTATTTCTAGATTCTCTGAATCAGCAGAGAAATTTCTTAATTTCCTTTCAAAATTAACAGTTAAATTTTTTTGGTGTGCAATGCCAAGAGCGTTCCATGTTAAATTTTTGAATATACAGAAAAGCCTCCAGGAAAACTGAAACTATTGCCATCTTTTGTTTGTTTATATGTTCCCCCCACCTCCAACCCAGTAATTTGACAAATCCTACTCAAATGTCTTCTAATGGAATAAATATTTGAATTCAAGGGATAAATCATACTTGTGTATGATGAAATGTTACATATTTGGGCATAGATAGAGATATAGAGATTGGTATATTAATGTAGCTTGATCCAGCTGTGGTGACCAGAGAGGTATAGTTCATTTCTGCAAAGAGTAGTTGGCAGACAATCTCCGTTGCTACACCTTGAAAACGACCTTAGTATTCAGGCTTTGGTCGCCTTCTCAGTCTGTTCTCAGCCAATGACTGAGCACAGCAGGAGGATTAGAATTGGGTCATTCTCCCTTGTTCCCATCCTCCACCAACAGGGTAAATCAAAACAGTGTCATAGCACAAGGGAATGGTAAAGCTTAATGCCACCATTAATGACCTAAAATATGCAGGGGTGGTGCTCTTCATCATCTCATTTAATTTACCAGTCTGGCCCCTGCAAAAACCGGATTAATCCAAAAGAATGACTATAGTCTACTGTAAACAATCAAGTGGCTCTGATCATAGCACTGCTGTAGTAAATGTCGTCTCATTGCTAGAGCAGATTTATAAGACCTTATGTACATAGCATGTAGCTATAGATTTGGTGAATGCATTACACTTTATTCAAATCAGAAGATGGGGCAGAAATAGTTCACGTTCATGAGGAATACATGAATGTGGTTAGTTTTGCCTCATGGCTATGTTAACTCTCTCTTTTTCTTCCATAATACAATCCAAAGAGATCTTGACTGTCTACATATCCTAAAGAACATCACATTGCTAGTAAATATCAATGACATCATGTTGATGTGGCAGACCGAGCAAGAAGTTGTTAGTACACTAGAGAACTTGGTGAGATCACATGTACTCTGCAGGCTGGTAATTAAATTCAGTGATGTATCAGGGACCCATTTCTCTAGTAAAAATGTAGAAATGCAGTTGTCAGTAGAGTTCCAGGGCATAAACTTCAAAATATAAGCCAAATGGCTAGATCTTGCACTGCCTACTACTAAGAAAGCAGGAAGCACAACTCCTTGTAAACTCCTTCAGGTTCTAGAGGTATCACCCGGTCCTAGTAATGCAACATTGTCTCCTAATGCTGGGTGACATAAAGGGCTGCCAGCTCTGAGTGGGGTTTACAGTAGGAAAGGACTCTATAGTAGGTCGGGCTGTAGTGTATGTTGTTCTGCCATTTGGGCAATAGCACTCAGCCAATTTTATGTTGGAAGTATTAGGGATAGGAAAAAATAAAGTTTGGAACTAATAGCAAGCCTGATGGGGAGAATTACATAAGAAATCCCAAAGTTCTGAAGCAAGTGTACTCCATTTGAGTGAGCATTATATGCTTTTTAAAGAATAAATTTTGACATTCGGTTGGGCTCTGGTAGAGGCAGAACACTTCACTATGGGATGACAAATGATGATGCATCTAGAACTACTTATTATGAGCTAGATCATATTGGACCACCAAGTCACACCATCAGCTGGGACAGCAGCCATCCATTGTAATACAGATCGTACATCAGGGATGGAGCCTAAGCTGGACCAGACACTATAAGCAATCAACATGAACAAGTAGCTCAGATTCTTGTATCTCCCACCAAAGTTGTATCAGCACCTCTCTCTCAGTTTGTCCCTCTGGCTACACTGTAGGGAGAGGTTCCTATATGGCCAGGGCTGAAGGAGCAGAAAAAGCCCAAATGTGATTTGCAGATGAGTGAGCTTGATAGGTTGGTGCAAACTAAAAACAAAAGGAGGGCTCATTATTACTATAATCAATCAGTGGTCATTCTAGAGAGTCAGTTGAGGGGAAAAAAAAAATCTTTCCAAAGATGGAGCTGTGGGCAGTGCTCTCATGTAGAAAGAGAAGCAACTAATGGAGGAAAGTAACCGAAAGTGGTCAGAGCCTGAAGGAAAAGGATAGGAAAATTGGAGACAAGGAGTTTTAGAGAAGAAGCATGTGGATGGACATCTGAGTGGGCATGGGGTGTGATTTCTGTATGCCTGTCACAGAGCACTGACCTCTGAAAAGTCACTGGAAAATTTGGGAGACAGACGATTCCTCCAGTTTGTATTAGCCAGTTTGCATCATGAGCCATCCTAGAACTGGCAGAGTGGGCATATGAACTGAGTGGCTGAGGTGGAAGCTATGTATGGACCCCTACTTCCTGTAAATTGATGCTACATCTGCCTCTGAAGGGTCAACCTATTAGGAACAGAGACCAATGCTGATATCCAGCTGGACACATTTCTCCAAAAATCTCATTCACCAGTTGGTAGTAAGTTGACTATATTGGGTGTCTCCCATTTTCCAGGGCAGATCCTTGCCGGGACAGAGATCTATTGTGGTATGAGTTTGGCTTTTTCACCCAAAGGACCTCAGCCAACACCACTTGTGGGGGCTTATGATTGCCTGATCCACAGGCATAGGATGCCATGTAACATAGAATCCAACCAGGACACGCATATCCCAGCCAAAAGTGTGTAGGAGTGTGCCTGTTGCTCTGGATTCATGGGACACCTTATATCCCATCCAGGAAGAAGAAGTCTAATAACACATTAGAATACCCTACTGAAGGCAGAACTGGAATGTTAGCCTGCTTGCAGTTTTCTACAAGGCCAAATGCTATATTTCAGGGTGCATGTGCACTGAATAGGAGACATCTGTAATGATGCTGTGTCCCTACAAGGAAGAGTATCTGTCCAAAGACCAAAGGGGAGAAGCAGGAGCAGCTTGCTAGGGACCCAGTTAAGTTCCATTTAAATATAAACAGTCCCTGGCCCCCAGGGCATGGACTGTGTCTGCACAGCAGGTAAAAAGAGGAATTGCTTTAAGTCCAGGGGCTTAAACAAGCAGGAGAATGAAAGGCTTCTTTGCATAACAGAGAAACACGTTTGGAACCCAGGTAAGCCACTCAGGCACATCCAAGTGCTTCTTTGCTTCACTGTAACCATGAACAGATTTGTTTAGCAACCCCAGGTTGAGGACGGCATCATGACCAAGTGCTCGGACCCCAAGGAATAAAGGTTTGGATCACCCACCACCAACTATCAAGACCACCTGAGGGGATAGATGAGGATGGCGGATTAAGTAGAGGATGGAGAGGAAGAGAATGAGTAACAGATGTGGCCCTGGGTCCAGCCACAGAGATGGGGACTGCATTTTATTCCACCAACTTCTTTCTCCTCTGTGCGTCCTCAGGAGGAGAGGCTGTAGGGACTGGGGACATGTTGTTCCCTGAATGAATGTGTGAAGTGTGTTCGTGAAATGAGAGGGGTGTGTGATAATGGTCATTAAGTTGTGTCACTCAGATGCCACTCAGAGAATCAGGTGGGTCCAGTGTGGTTGGCTGACAGCCCCAGGGTGCTGCACCTTTGGAGCCACCACAGTGTTGAGGCCATGGCCATGCTCTCTTCACCTTGCTCCCAGTCAATAGCTGAGCAAGGAGGGGCGCTAGAGCTCAACTACTCCTGCCTCTCATGGGCATTCTTTGATTTCTCTGCTCTATGACGTCTCATCAGTCTGGCCAGGACTTTCTCTGAGCTGCTCTGCAATCTGAGTCTCTCTTTACCAAAATCTCCTTGCTTCCCTCACTGCTTCAAGTGTCATATCAGCAGTGCAGACCGAAGTCTCCTCCTGTGCTCTCTGGACTCCTCCTCCACTTACCCTTCACAGGCATTTCATCCAAGCCAACGCTTCAAGTCTAATCACATCTTGATGTTGCCTCTGCAAAGACCTGCAGAGACACCTGAGATTTAAAGCTTGAACGCTGATTTCCATGCTTTATCTGGCTCTCCCACTGCCCCTCCCTCCGTCAGGTCTGCATTCCTTGTGCCAGACTTTCATCCTCAAATCTGCTCTCTTCACTTGGTGGCATGGACAGCTGCAGGCAGGGCTGGCCTCAAGGGCACACAAACTGTGCAGTGGCACAGAGCCCCAAGCTTAGAAGGCCCAGTGTTTGCTTTAATTCTCCATTGTCACTCTATCTGTTTGCTAGGGCTGCCATAACAAAGTACCACCAACTGTGGGGCTCACACTATTAAAATGTATTTTATTATGGTCTAGAGGCTGGAAGTGATCTCTTGTCCAAGACCAAAGTGTTGGCTAGGTTATTTCTTTCTGAGGCTGTGAAGAAGAATCTGTTCCAGGCCTTTCTCCTAGCCTCTACTGTTTTGCTGGCAATCCTTGGTGTTCCTAGTCCTATGGAGACACAGCCATGATCTCTGCCTTCATGTTCACATGGTGTTCGGGGTCTCTGTGTCCAAGTTTCCCCCTTTTACAAAGACACCAGTCATATTGAATTAGGGCCCACCCTAATGACCTCAACTTAACTAATTACATCTGCAATGACCCTATTTCCAAATAAGATCATATTCTGACACTGGGAATTAGGAGTCCAATATATGAATTTAGGGGACACAATTCAACCCATAACAGTCATCATCTTGAAATTTCTAGTGATTTTCATTTTGCACTGGTCTCCACAAATTATGTAGCCAGTCCTGGCTCTGGACTGCTAATTCTGGGCTTTAATTGGTCTTAACATCCTGGATCCCAGGAAAGAGTGATTTTTTTCCCCTATAATTACAGCAAGTCTCCATAGAAGGCTTGATTGGCTTCAACTGCAGCATCTAGAAGTTTCTAACTAGTTGTATGGCCACAAAGACCTGGAACTCTGGACAGCCAGGCCTGGGGCTTATGACTTCCAAATCATATCACCTGCCCTTGGGAAAGGGGATGGCAGAACAGTCTTTGGTCCACTAGAGCATTCTTGTCAGGATTTGGGACCCAGTTTATGTTTGTTTTATGGAATAGGGTTGATAGCTTTCCTATAATTCTTTGATATGGAATGGTTTATGTCATTTAAGAATCATCTATGATTTGAATATCTATTAAAAAGCATACATGAAGTCCTCTGTTTCTCATTTAAAAATATTTTTTAAAAAAACTTTGATATATTTTTACATCATTACTCATCTGAGAGTTTTCTGAGAAATAAAATTTGCATTTAAAAAATGCTAATTAATGAAATGGCCATTTTAACATTTTCTCCTATGTGTAGTTACTTATACCTGTTATGGGCTGAATTGTGGTCTCTCAAAATTCCTGAAGTTGAAGTCCTAACTAACTCCCAGTAACTTAATGACTACTTTTGAAGATAAGGTCTTTTAAAAGGTTATTAAATGGAAGTCATTAGAGTGGGCTCTAAAGCACTGTAACCCGTATCTGTGGAAGAAGAGGAGGTAACATGGACATTTCCATATACAGAGGGAAGACCATGTGAGGAAACAGAAGAGGGTTATTTGTAAGCCTAGAAGAAAAGCCTCCAAAGAAACCAACCCTGCCAACACCTTGATTCTGGACTTCCAGCTATTTAAGGCAGTGAATCTAGGTTCCTCTATTACGGCAGTCCTTTAAAAACAAAGACCATGCCTAAGGGTCATGTTTGCTTGTATTTTCTCATTTAAGTTTCTTAAGACTTAACATTTTTTTTTTTCCTCAGAAAATGTATTTGGTTGAAAAAGCTCCTGAGACTTCTCATGTTTGATAATATCTGTTTCTCTTCTCTCCATTTGCTATAAATTTCTTGTTTCATGGCCATTTTTCATCAAAACTCTGTGGACATTATTTTATTGCCTTCTGTCATGTTGTGTTATGAAAAGAATTTTAATATAAAGTGAATACTTTATCCTTTGTGGACAACCTCTTTGTTATTCTCTTTGAATTCATTCAGAATGTTGTTTTCTTTATTTCTGAAATGAAAACATATCATAAGAAAATATAGCTTTTTTCACTTTTGTCTGGCATTCATGGCCCCTTTGACCCCAAGCCTCAAACCTGTCTTCAGTTTGGGGAGAGTTCTCTCTGATGGATTTTGAGTCTGCCTCCCATCTGCCTCCTGTTTTCTCTTGAAACGTCTGCTCCATGTGTGTCCTGGTTCCCAGGTGCTTTTCTGCATCACATCTTTTCTCTCATCATTTGCAGATCTTTGTTCTCAACTCATGGTTATTGAATGTTCTCTGAACAATCTCCCTTTATTTAATAAAAAAGCTGGTCTCTTCTCTAATCGGCAAAGGTTTTCAGGAATCTCATGAAGGGAATGCCGCCTCCACAGTGCGTGTAAATCGAGAAATCCGCATCCCTTCTGAATCTCCAGTGACTGCCACTTCATTCTTGACTAATATTATAGATTCATAAATGCAATATTCTCTTTCACTTTTCCTCAAATCATTCTCCTTCCATTGCAGTAAATCCAGTGACACAGAGGAATATTTGCTAGATTTCTTGGATTGGCTCATTTCTTTTGAACTGAAGTCACCTTTTATGTATTTGGTTATTTTTCTGTGTTTATCTTCACACGTCCAAGGTTGTCTAATGTCACAAATTTTGGTAAATTTAATAAAGATTGTATGGTCTTTTGCTGGATCTTATAGGCTCAGATGAGGGAAAAGGACTGCTTTTATACTTATGACAATTGTATTCACCAGATGGGGGCACGATATGTGAGGGATAGTGTGGAATGAGAGTTCAGCCCCTCTGTCAAGCAGTTTGTTTTATTTCTTTTCCTTTCTTTTTATTTTTTTTCCAGCTTTACTGAGGTATAATTGACAAATAAATTGTAAGGTTTTAAAGTGTATAATGTGATGATTTATTATATGGGTATGTGGTGAAAAAAATTCCTCCCAGTAAGTTAACTTTCATATCTCACATATTTATCTTTTTTGGGTATGTGAGAACATTTCAGTTCTAGTATCCTAGCAAATTTCAATCATATAACAATGCTAACCAACTATGGGCATCATGTTTTACATTAGATCCCCTGGCCTTATTCATTTCATACCTGAAAGTTTGGAACGTCTTACCAACCTCTCCCTGTTTCCACCACCCTTAGCTGCTGGGGACCATTTTTCTATTCTGTTTCTCTGAATTTGACTTTTTCTTTTCTTTTCTTTCCTTTTTTTTTTTTTTTAAAGATTTTATTACAAGTGATACCATGCAGTATCTCTCTTTCTCTTTGTGGCTTATTTCACTAAACATAAGGCCCTCTAGGTTCATCTGTGTCATCATGTATGATAGAATTTCCTTCTTTTTTAAGGCTGACCATATGCCACATTTTCTTTATCCATTCACTACACTGACAAACAGTCTGTTTCCATGCATTGATTATAGCAAATAATGCTGTAATGAACATGGGATACAAATATCTCTTTGAGGTAATGACTTTTCTTCCTTTGGATACATACCAAGAAGTGGGATTGCTAGATCATGAGGTAGTTCTACTTTCAATTTCTTGAGGAACCTCCATATTATTTTTGATAGTGGGGTTGCACCAGTTTACATTCTTACCAACAGTGTGCAAGGGTTTTCTTTCTCTATATCCTCACCAACACTTATTATTTTCGTCTTTTTTTTTTTTTTTTTTAAGAAAGAGAGAGAAAGAACAAACACAAGCAGGATGGGGAGAGCGTCAGAAGGAGAGAGAGAGAATCTTAAGCAAGATCCACACCCAGTCACAGAGCCCAATGCAGGGCTCACCCCCACAACCCTGAAATCATGACCTGATCTGAAATTAAGAGTCAGATATTCAACTGACTGAGCCACCCAGGTGCCCCCTTATCTCTTGTATTCTTGATAATAACCATCCTAACACATGTGAAGTGATATCTCACTGTGGTTTTGATTTGCATTTCTTTGATAATTAGTGATGTTGAGTATCTTTTTATGTACTGTTTGATCAGCCATGTGTCTTCTTTGGAAAAAAGTGTCTATTCAGTTCCACAGCCCATTCCTAATTGAATTATTTGTTTTGTTGCTGTTGAATTGTGTGAGTTCCTTGTACATTCTGAATATGAACCTTTTATTGGAAATGTGCTTTGCAAGTATTTCCTCCCTTATCACAGTTAGCTTTTCATTTTGTTGATTATTTCCTTTGCTTTATAGAAGCTTTTTAGTTTGATGCAGTCCCACTTGCTTTTTTTGGCTTTTGTTGGCCATGTTTTTGGTATCTTATTTAAGAAATTATTGCCAAGACCAGTATCAAGGAGCTTACCCATTTGTTCTCTTGTAGGAGTTTTTGGTTTCAGATATATGTTTAAATCTCTAATTCATTTTGCGTTGACTTTTGTGTATGGTATAAGATAACAATACAGTTTCATTCTTTTGCATGTGGCTGCCCAGTTTTCCCAACACCATTTATTAAAGAGACTATCCTTTCCCCCTTGTATATTGTTGGCTATTTTGTTGTAAATTAATTGACCATAAATACATGGGCTTATTTCTGGAATCTTTATTATGTTTTATTTTTTTGTTTTGAGAGAGAGATAGAAAGAAAAGAGTGTGCATGAGTTGGGTGGATAGGGTGGGGGGTTGGGAGGGAGGGGCAGAAGGAGAGGGAGAGAGAGAATCTGAAGCAGCCTCCATGCCCAAAATGGAACCCAATGCAGAGCTCCAGCTCATGACCCTGTGGTCATGACCTGAGCTGAAATCAAGAGTCAAATGCTTAACCCTCTGAACCATCCAGGCACCTGTCTATTATATTTTATTAACTTATGTGTATCTTTATGCCAATACAATAGTGTTTTAATTGCTATAGCTTTGTAATATGGTTTAAAACCAAGAAATCTGATGCCTACAGCTTTTTTTTCTTTCCCTGTGGCTGTTTGGGGTCTTTCACAGGATTTTTTATTATTTTTCTGAAAAAATGCCACTAGAATTTTGATGGAAATTGCAAGTATATAGACTGCATTGGGTGGTATGGAAAATTTGACAATATTAATTCTTCAAATGCATAACCATGGAATACCTTGTCATATATTTGTGTATTTTTCAATTATTTTCATTGGCTTCTTACAGTTTTTTCACCTTAGTTATATATTCAGATCTTTCACCTTTGTTATATTTATTCCTAGGAATTTTATATTTTTGATGCAGTTGTAAATGGGAGAGTTGTCTTTATTTTTTTTTCCTGATAGTTTGTTGGTGTATAGAAAGGAAAGTGATATTTGTATATTGATATTGTATCTTGCTTCAATCCAACTTTTTTGAATTTGGTAATTAGTTCTAACACTGTTTGCAGTGTTTAGGGTTTTCTGTATACAATATCATGTCATCCACAAATACAGACTGCTTTAATTCTGCCTTTTTGATTTTTAATCTATTTTTTTCTGTCTTATTGCTCTGGCCAGAACTTCCCATATATTGAATATATATACACCCCATATATTGAATAAAAGAGTTGAAGGATGACACCCTTATCTTGTTTCTGATCCTAGAGAAGAAACTTTTGATGTTTCACCACTAAATATGAGCTTATCTGGGGGGTTTTTCCTATATGGCCTTTATTATATTGAGATATGTTTCTTTTATAGTCAGTTTGTTGAGACTTTTAATTATGAAAGGATGCTAAATTTTTTCAAATGCTTTTATCAGCATGTATAGAGAAGATATGAAGTTTTTTCCTTCATCTTGTTAATGTGGTATAGACTTTTATTGATTTGTGGATGTCAAACCATCCTTGCATCCCACTTGATTGTGTTGTGTGATTCTTTTAATATTGTTGAATTCAGGTTGCTAATATTTTGTTGAGGATTTTTGCATCTATGTTTTATCAGGGATATCGGCATGTAGTTTTCTTGTACAATCCCTGTTTGGCTTGGTGTCAAGGTAATGCTGGCCTCACAAAATATGTTTGGGAGTATTCCCTCATTTTTAATTTTTTTGAAAGAGTTGAAAAGTATTAGTATTAGTTCTCTTTAAGTATTGGGTAGGATTTGCCATTGAAACCACTTTTTGCAGGGGGTGATGTTTTCAATTAACAGGCTCCTTACTAGTAACTGTTCAGATTTTTTTATTTCTTCATAATTCAGTCTTGGTAGGTTGTATGTTTCTAGGAACTTGTCTACTTTTTTTTTTTTTTTAAAGATTTGTATTTATTTATTTGACAGAGAGAGATCACAAGTAGGCAGAGAGGCAGGCAGAGAGAGAGAGAGAGGAGGAAGCAGGCTCCTGCTGAGCAGAGAGCCTGATGCGGGACTCGATCCCAGGACCCTGAGATCATAACCTGAGCCGAAGGCAGCGGCTTAACCCACTGAGCCACCCAGGCGCCCTTGTCTACTTTATTTAGGTTGTCCAATTTGTTGGCATTATAATAGTAATCTCTTACAATCCTATATATTTCTTTGGTATCAGTTGTAATTTCTCACCTTTCATTTATAATTTTATTTGCATCCTCTTTCTTTTTATTGGTACCTCTAGCTAAAAATTCATCTATTTTTTTTCTCTTTTAAAAAAACAGCTTTTAGTTTCATTGATTTTTTAGAAATGTCCTTTTAGACCTTATTTCATTTATTTCCACTCTATCATTGTTGTTTTCTTATTGTGCTAACTTTGAGGTTAATTTGTTCTTTTTTTTTTTCCTAGTTCTTTGTGTAAATTTAGGTTGTTTAGTTTAGATTTTTTTTTTTACATTTTTTAGTGTTTTTGTGATTTTGACTATATAAAAACTATTGTTAGTTTTGCTACTGCTACTTTTTTGCTAACTGTTACTTTTCTTTGCTATACATCCTGTTTTTTCCCCTGTAGTTAATAATTGCATTGAAAATTGAGATAATTGTAGATTCCTATACAGTTGTAAGATAATACAGTAAAACCTTCTTTATATTTTGTACAGTTTTCTCCAATGGTAACATTTTATAAAACTATGGTATAATATCATAACCAGAATATCGGCATTGATACAATCTCTCTTATTCAGATTTTCCAGTTTTACCCCTGTGTCTGTGCATGTGTACATGTGCATATATGTGTGTTAAGTTCTATACAGTTTCATTACCTGTGTAGGTTCATATGTTCACCACCACAGTCAATATTCTGATCATTCCCAATACCACAAATATGTTTTGTGTTGCTCTGTTATAACCATGTCTTTCTCTCTCTTCTTTAACTCTGTGCCTAGGGCAACCCTAGTATTTTCTCCATTTCTGAAATTTTGTCCTTTCACAAATATAATATAAATATAATCATACTGTAGGGAGATTTGGGGAATTGCTTTTCTTTGCTCACTACATTCCTTAGAGATTGACCTAGGTTGTTTTGTGCATCAATACTTTGTTTCTGTATATTGGTGACTAGTATTCTGTGGTGTAGACACACTGTTTGTTTAACCATTCACCACTGAAGTACATTTGGGTCACCTCCAGTTTGAGGCCACTGCAAATAAAGCTGTCATACACATAAACATTACTGTATAGGTTTTTGTGTGAACATAAAATCTTTCATTTCTCTGGAATCAATGCCCAGGAATGTCACTGCTAGGTTGTATGGTAGTTTTATGCTTAGCTTTAAAATAAACTGCCTGACTCTTCCAGAATGGCTCTTTCACTCTACGCCCTTACCATGTGTGGATGATCCAGTTTTTCAGTGTCTTCACTAGCATTTGTTGTCACTGCTTTTTACTTTAGCCATTATCTTAGGTGTATAGTGATATGTTGCTGCATGAGGTCTTTTTTTTTTTTTCTTTTTGTAGGTATTTATCACCAGAGACGTCTTTCCTGTAACTGCTTATGCTGCATCCCATAAAATTTGGTATGTTGTGTTTCCATTTTCACTTGTCACAAGATTTTTTTTTTAAATTTTTCTTTTGATTTCTTCTTTGACCTGTTGGTTTTTCAGGAGCATATTTTTAAAATTTTTTATATAATTTGTGAATTTTTCAGGCTTCTTCTTGTGATTGGTTTCTAGTTTTGTACTGTTGTGGTTGGAAAAGATGCTTGATCTGATTTTAGTCTTAAATTTATTAAGGCTTATTTCATGGTCTGCGTGTGATCTACCCTGGAGAATGTCCCCTCTGCATTTGCGAAGAATGTGTAATCTGCTGCTATTGATGGAATGTTTTGTATGTGTCTGTTAGGTCCATCTGGTCTAAGGAGTAGCTGAAGTCCAATGTTCCCTTTTTTTGTTTGTTTGTTTATCTTGTTGAGATAGTCAAATCAGAGAATTCTTCCATTCTCCCTTATTGCTCTCATCACTTGGCAACATGGTGGCATTACCTCCATTTATTGGGCTAATATATCTCTGGGCAGAATTCACATGTTTCTGAATGAATATTTTCGAGGAGTGGGTCTGTTTCTGTGATGCCACCTTCTCTACCCCATCCACAGTCCTACAGCGCTATCTCACAGGTGGGGCTTTCTTCTTTAAAATTGGTATGCTGTTGGGTTCAAGTCAGTGTGCTCCCTCTTACTTGTGTTTGGGGCTTTTCTTTTACATATAGTGAATAGTGTGTTGGCTAATCATCCCTTATTTAGGATTTATCGATACCATGAAGAAATCCTGTGTTGAAGAAACCCTTAAGTTTCTGGCCCATCAATAGCATCTTTCCCTGGCTTCTAAAACTTGTACAGAATTTCACCAATTTTATATTGCTTTGGACTGTATAAACACATGAGCTTAAGCTATCAATAACAGTGTAACAAATCCTTAATGAACTTTATTCTGTGTGAAAACATTTATGACTAGAGTCACATTCATCCTGGCAATAGTAAGCTTAAGAAATGCTTCTTCATTCTGTGATCACAAAAGTCATTACCGATGGTAAATGTGATAATTAAAAAGGCATATGCTTTGGTTTCAGACTCAAATACCTGTCTTCCAGTTCTACTGAGTCCTTTACCAGCTGTGAGTCCCTAGGAAAATTATGAAGATTCTCAGAGCTTTGGGTCTACCCTCTAAAAATAAGTAATAACTGTAATTCCTTTGCAGGGTGTTTTTGGAAAGTTCACCATCATTGCAAATACACAGTGATTGCTAACAATGTGCTAGCCATTGCTGTAATATATACATGTGTTTATATACACATATAATGATCAACATTATGAACAATATATATTATACATAATCTAATGTTATAATATGTATGACATGTATTATGTTCAACATAATATATAATATATTTTATATATTATTTTATATATTATGCGATACATAATCTTATGTATCTTATGGCCACTGTTATTTCAAGTATTTCTTCTTCTCCATTCTTTGCTTTCCTTCTGATACTTCAATTGTGTGTATATTAGACCTCTTGAAATTGTCCCATGAGTCCTGGATGTTCTGTCCTGTTTCATTCTTTCTTTTTTCTCTTTGCATTTCAGTTTGGGAAGTTTCTGTTGACCTATTTCCTTATTCACTATATCTTTTGTCAGTCTGTTGATGAACCCATTCAAGGCATTCTGTGTTTCTCTGTCATGGTTTTTAATTTCTAACATTTCCTTTTAATTATTTTTTTAGTTCTCATATCTCCTGATACCCAGTGTACTGATGAACCCATCAAGGGAACTCATTTATAGAATTTCCTGTGATTTATTTTAGAGTTTTAACCTCTCTGCTTATATTACTCATCTGTTTTTGAATTTTGTCTACTTTTCCATTGAACTTTTAACATATTAATCATAGTTATTTTAAATTCCTGTGTAATGAGTCCAACATCTGTATCCTATCTGAGTCTGTTTCTGAAGGTTGCTATGTCTTTTCAGACTGTTCTTTCTTCTTTCTTCCTCCTCTCCATACCTCCTTCCCTCCCTTCTTCCCTCCTCTTCTTCTTTCCTTCCTTCCTTCCTTGGAATGCCTTGAACTCTTTTGAAAACTAGATATGTTGCATTGGGTAATAGGAACTGAGGTAAATAGGCCTCTAGTGTGAGGATTTGTGTCAATATGACTAGGAATTTGACTATATTGCTATACCTGTAAATACCCTAGGCTTCAAATTCCTCTACTGTTCCTGCTTTGGCTTTTGTCCTTTGAGTTTCCCTAAGTACTCCTTCGCATGGAGAGTGCACTCAGTTATTATAACCATCATAAATCTGGTGGTTACATGTGGGGATGGGGGAGTGTTCTGTAATCTTATGATTAAATCTCAGTATTACAGTGGACTTTCTTCTCTAGTCTGTGAGCTTCCCAAGTCTTGTTTCAGTGGTGGTGAGGTGGGCAAGCTGAAGAGGGCTACAACAAGAGGAAAGCCTTTTCCAGCTGGGTTAAGTTCTGGTAAATGCCTTTTCCGCAATGACTACTCTTCCCCTCCCCTTACCTGAGCCAGTCAAGATATTTTGCAGGATGTTCGTTGGGAGTATCTTGTGTGGTTTCTGCAGTGAAAACCCACAAAAATGTGGGGGATCTTCTTAAGTTTGCAGCCCCAGGGGTTTCTTGTTGTAGTGCACGTTCAGCCTGCAACAACTTTTCAAAACTATCCTTTAAGTGTCCTACTAGTTTATGTCTCCAGCAGTCATGTCCACCTGTTCTAGGGAAGCAACTCTGACTCAAGATTTACTTCTCTTTCCAGATTTTGGGATGATGGTTTGCTCTGCAGCTTCAGTTTTCTGATAGTCCTGAGATTTTAAGTTTGTTCAGCTATTTTCTCTAAGAGTGGTAGTGAAAACTTTAAAGGTCTTTATTATGTCAAGACTGATTATTGAAGTCCACATCTCGCTTTTTAGTGAATTTTCTTACTTCCATCTTCAAATTATCCACAGTGATGCTTAATGCTTTGATAGTAGGCAGGAATTGTTAAAAAAAAAAAATCGTTTTAAATGTGGGAGATAAACCACAAAGAAGAATTGGTACATGAATGATACAAATGCTTCTATATTATTTACTAGCTCTCACATGGTGTGCTAAATATCTCCCTTTAATCCATTTAGTCTTCATTAACAACCTTATGAAATAGTTCATTCTCATTTTATAGATCAGGAAACAGAGGCACAGAGATGTTAAGTCATTCTCACAGCTATGAAATGACACTCGAACCCTAGTAGTCTGCATCTAGAGTTTGCTTGGTTAAACACTGCTGTATGTAATCTCTCTCCTTTGTTAGCTGAACACTTCTAAAGGTGCACAAACCTGCAGACCTTGTACAAATACCAGTGGCAGATACAAAGTCTCTCTGAAAGTCCTGATAGGACAGCAGAAATATTTTACTGGGCAATTTTGGTCAGCCCCAAGTCTGCTATTGCTTTATATGATTTATCTACTTTACTCTTTAGATTAAAGATAGTTACACAGTATTAAAACTACATACAAGATAAAAATACATGTAAGGGAGAAAATGATGAGCTAAGAAAATATAAGGGTGCACTAAGGGTTAAGTTAGCTCTCATGCTGCAAGGCTTTGCAGGGCCAGAGCCAGTATGATGTAAGTGAAGCATCCTGAGTACCTCCTTGGTTTTTGGCTTTATGTGCCTTGTTGGCCTCACTCCAGCTGTCGTCCTGAGGCCATTTGGGAAGATATGGATTATGGACTTGTCTGGACTGGGTTTTATAGCAATAAATACAAAAAGGGAAATGTGATAAATTCTACAACTCACAACATTCATAGGATAAAAAACAAAGTTAATAACTTGGGAGAAACAGAAATATTGTTGGAACCTGAAGTAAGAAGACATTCTCCAGTGGTTTCTCATAGAGAGATATTTGTGTAACATCCCCCTACGCCCCCCAAAAAACCTGTTCTCAACAACATCAGAGTGATAAAAATGAGGAGTATCATGGGAAGAAGTCCATGGCATGATATCTAAACATAATTCAGTTAAAGTGGTGACCTCATATGAGGTTTCAAGGCAAGATAGTCCTATGGTCCAGGATTATCCCTTATTGCATTACTTACTTCTAAGCCCCATCCAGGGGAATAAAAGCCTTACATCTTAGTGACCCAGCTTGTTTAATTGATTTAGCATGACCAAATATAGTGAGTAATCATAATTGTGTGTGTGTGTGTGTGTGTGCGTGTGTGTTTTGAGTGGGGAGAGCCAGGACTCCATTACTAGTTCACATTTATCTCCAGTTTTGACAATATGAGACACTTCTGAATGATTTTAAGTGTCTTTAACAATACTTCAGAATGCATGATTGATAAACATAAAATTAGATCTAACAATAAGAAGGAATGTGTGATTACTGGGATGTCATGGCATCAAGAACAATAGGAAGCCAGAGATAGTAGCAAACGCTGACTTGGCTTGACTCTTGCAATGTGGGAAGCCCAGAAGGAATTAATTGGATAAGTTCTTCAATCATTTCTTTATTTAATGATCAGTCATATTCTGTATCCTGACAGATGGTAGAGTTCTGTGGAAACCAAGACAGCTTTGTATAAGGAAATGTGTGAAAACTCAGTAGCTCCTCCTACAAAAACTTCATTAATATTCTGCAATTAGGTTTAACTTGTGGTTGAATGTATGCATGGTTGAGGTTTGTGCTTATTAGCGATGGAAGCACTTCTATAAAGCATGTACCAGATTACATAGCGGTAAAGATATTTAAGTGTTCACGTTGTTGAGTATGGGGCTAGGGTAATATTCTTTTGGAGAAATCTACTTCCCCCCATAACAGTTACACTTTTAATGGGAGTTTATGCACTCCTATGGGATTGGATTATCTCTGTTATTTTATAATTCAAGAGATAAAGTAAAAAGAAAATTATTTCTTAGACTAACCAGACTTTATATATTTGGGGCGATGTTACTGGGATTCAACTTGTATAATTCTCTGTTCTCCATTTTTGACTCCTACTCCTGAAGGGCAATGCCATGGATTTAGAAAAAGAAGACATATTTTGGGTGCCCATAAAGAGTGAATATTTTTAATGAGAATGAGTTAACTGGATCATAGGGACTCTGTGGCTATATCAGATAAAACAGGGCTGATTTTACCCACAGTATTTTTAAGGGTAGAATGATCCAGCAACAATTTGATTACGCCTCTATTCCTTAGGAAAGGTAAAATATCAATGAATTTAGACTATATATTACATTTAACAACTCCCAAGCACATACAGTTTTCTTCTTGTTATTCTCTCTTGACACATTTGCTTCTTATAGGTGGGAGTGTGAATTGCATAATGGATTTTTTTCTATTACTCAAATTTTATTCTTTGGACTGTGAGGTTTTCATGGGGGTGGGATGCTTTACCAGGGAAACCATCAGCATAACAAAATTCTGAGTTGTGGATCACATTGTGTTTTTTGGAAACATCTGACTCATTTATTTTGGTTGATTTCAAATCTCTTCTTCCATTCAGCTGAAGTGCTAACCCTTCCACATAGTCTTTCTTAATTCCTTTTCCCTACAACAAAGCTTTTAATCTTTCATTCTTATAGTGTTTTTTGTTTGTTTGTTTTTACTTTCTTTCCTGTATTATAAGTGACAGTGCCCAAGTCTTGTGTCCTTAATAGACTGTGTTCCACTTAAAGGCAAGAACACTGGATTCTTTGAAAATCTAGCTGTGTCTTCTAAACAGTTGTTGTTCAATGTACATTGTTGAATGAATATATAAAAGGTTCTACTTGGCTGATGCAAAGACAAAGAGTGAGAAAAAGGTACTCAACTATAAATGGGTTTTGAGAATCTTTTGGAAAATGGATCTTATACCATACATGGGCTGAAACTACTGGAACATGCCATAAGTGACCCAAACATCAGTTAAACCTTCATTTTCCTCTTGAAACTACCTGTTCATGCCCTCCACATTCTAGTAAAAGAAATTCAAGCACGAGTGTAGAATCAATTGAAGATGTGCTTTAAAAAGCACAAGATTGGGTTATAGCATAAACAATTTAAAACTTAGAAAAGGTCATGTATTGATCTTGTTTTCTTCTCTTGTCCCTTTTCATCTTTCCTTTCACATAGTACTGAGCTTTTTCTAAAATACAATCCCCTTCTCTCAAATATTTTTCTAAAGTACAATCTCCTTTTCTCAAATACTTCTTTTAAATAAAAAGGTCTCCAAATACCTTGCCCCTCTATTAAATGTAGAAATTTGCCTCTCCTGGCTTATTACAGTCCTCAGCAAAATGCCCTCTGGTTAGCATCATCTAACCTCCTTAAATGGTATTGGAGGATTATATTCATTCAATAATTCAAAAGAACCTTTATTAAAATGATTAAATGTTATTAATAATTAATGCATTAACAAAAATTGATGTTATCTGATAGTATGCTTGTCCTAGTTGTGGCAGGTAGGAAATTTCTGTAATACACACAGGACTATAGTCACTTTTTTGTTTGTTTGAAGAAGATGAAAATAAATGAGTCCAAGGAAAATACAAGTTATAACCCACCTCAGGAATCTTTCAATTTTGTGGGTCTACCTGGAAGTGAGCAGGGAGTCTATAATTCTTTGTGAACACCATTTCTGTTAATGAAATAAACCTTTACATGTTAGCTGATGGTCAATGGGAGTATATTAGTTGGACATTGCTCAACAAGAATGTGAATTCCATGAAGGCATTTTAAGAAAGATTTCGTAGAGCCAAATTTGGAAGAAGGTTTTACTGTTGTTTGCAGTAACCCCAAGCTCTTTTCTTTCTATACTTTTATCATAAGATGCCTCTACCTCTATTCATTCTTCTGCAATGTATTTGATGACTGTGAAAGATAATCAAATTAGTATTAATTTGTACAATGCTCCATTATTTTGCTTATCATTCAGAACTAATGATTAGATAGATATTATTATTATCATAATTATTTTTTAGTTTCAGAGATAGAATTTAGTGATTCATCAGTTGCATATAATACCCAGTGCTCACTCCATCAAGTGCCCTCCTTAATGCCCATCACCCAATTGTCCCTTTACCCCACTCACTGCCCTCCAGCAACCCTCAGTTTTTTTCGTAGGGTTTGGCATCTCTTATGGTTTGCCTCCCTCTCAATTTTCATCTTATTTTATTTTTCCTTTCCTTCCCCTGTGTTTATTGGCTTTTTTTCTTAAATCCCACATGTGAGTGAACTCATATAGTATTTGTCTTTCTCTCCCTTATTTCACTTAGCATAATACTCTCTAGTTCCATCCACATTGTTGTAAATGGCAAGATTTCATTCTTTTGATGGTTGAGTAATATTCCATTATATATAATATATATACCACATAATACATATATATTATATATTCCACATCTACTTTATTCATTCATCTGTGAATGGACTTCTGGGTTCTTCTCATATTTTGGCTATTGTGGACATTGCTGCTATAAACATTGGGGTACATATGCCTCTTTGAATCACTATATTTGTATCTTTTGGGTAATTACCTAGTAGTGTAATTTCTGGGTAATAGACTAGCTCTATTTTGAACTTTTTCAGCATCATTACTATTTTTAGTGAATACAGCTAATTTCACCATTTCTCAGAAGCTTTGTCTTGCTGTAGATATTCTACTCTGGGTTCCAACAGATGATCTGTCTTCTCACAAGAAGCTGTAGATGAGCCACCCTATGGCCCATCATACCTTTTCCTTCCAACTCTGCTTACCTTAATTCTACTTCTCCACCTAGTTCTTTTGAGACCATCAAGATTGAATTTATTTAACATTAACTTGGAAAAATGAAAAAAAATCTCAGTTGGATTTGGTCAGGCAACCAACAGTACATATGTAATAGAGGTCAGCCCATAAGGTTACATGCCTTTATCAGAATGAAAAGGGGCTGAAGGCTAACAGCAAGTGTAGTCCACTGTTGGTTAAAGGTGTCTACTCTTCTAGTGCCCAAGGAGATCTTCTTGACCTCATCTTGAGAAATAGTCCAATAGATTGATAGTCACAGGATGATTAAAAGGAAACAAGGTAGCTAAGAATAGATGACCAGAAGGTAGGCAGGCTTTTAGAATTATCCTCCCAACTACACAGGTGCAACTGTGTAAGAACTACATGATGCTGAGGAATGACAACAGGAGTGACTCATCCAATGCTTGAAGTAAAATGGCAGAGCCACCAAAAACCAAAGAAAATAAACCAAAAAAACACACAAAGAAGCTAGAAACCAGTGGTTACTTTTCTGAATCCCCTGTCCTTTCTATAGAATCCCCCAAGAATGTCTTTAGTCAGCCTTATAACTGTTCCATTTTATAAATTTAATTTTAAGGCACACAAATTTCCATTAAAGGGCATAGAGTTAAATACACTTTATTTTTTATAAGAACGTCACTATTAAAGACATATTTAAACAAACCATAACAAGTATTATGAAGTCATTTCCTATACTGCCTTATGGATAACCATAATTAATGTCATCTTCAAATATGAAGGACAGACCCTTCTCTATTTTAAGAAATGGGTATTTGGAAGTAATTTGCACTCCAATTATCTCAACCTGAATGTCAGTTGCATTTAGTCTGCATTGCTGAAAAGGTGAATAAAGCCAGTTGCCAAACCACTAGGATCATTTTTTAGAGCTATTTCTTTTATTAGGTCAATTGAAGCAAATTGAAGCATCTTTGTTTTCTTTCTTTCTTTTTTTCTTTTCTTTTCTTTTTTCTTTTTTTAGGAGCAAGAGGGGAGGGCATTACATAGGACAAGATGGCTGATTAATAAATAGGAAATGCCTATGTCCAGTGTAATAGGCATTGAGCCATCCTTAGTGTTATCAGGCCATTTTGATACATTTGTAGCACATAGTTGACCACATCACCAAATTGTCCTCAAAACTAGATTCCGTATTGGTAGTGTCCACAGAGAGGCCAATGCTTAAATAGTGTATAAAGCCTGAGCCACCAGCTCCCCTTTTGAAGGTTAGATTGCAGCAAGCACAAGAGGGAAAATAGTTAGAGTGGCCTCAGCAGGCCAGGCTTCCTTGTCCTGTTTTACCTCTAAAGTCATATCCTTCACAAGACATTCATTAACTTCTTATGGTCATGCAAGACTTCAGGTGCGCAGAGTCAGGATGACTCAATCAACTATATCCCCTGTTACTAGCACAATGTTATTGTTCAGATCATAACTCTGTGACTATTTTGTCTTAGTTTGGCTCTTTTTTCCAGCTCCACACCCTTCCCAGGCACTGATATCTGTCTGACATATGTCCTTTTAACCCATCTTCAACCAAAACTAAAAAATGTAAACATCCATCAACATATAAACATTGGCTAATACATAATTGTGAATTTCACACAAGTAGATAATTTGGTATGGATTTTACACATTGCAACCTGACCTTTTTTGGTGTTTTTAGCATCTGTCTATGTTTACAAATGTAGCTTGATTCTTTTAACTGTAGCATAGTATCCCATGGTATAATTATACCGCAATATTTTCTATCTATTCCTCCACTGACAAGCATTTTGATTGTTTCCAATTTTCTGGTACTGTCAGATTTACAGTATAAATAATACTCTAATGAACAACCAAGCACATGTTTCCTGGTAAATTTGTGCTAGGCTTTCTCTGGGGTAAGGAACAAGATTGGAATTTCTGAGGCTGGAAACACATCCACTTTTAAATTTGTTTTTCAGAATGGCTATGCCAGCCTGCAGCACTGGAGAGTTCCCAAATAAATTCACATACAAACAATAGTCATTTAAAAGAAAACAGAAAACTTTCAGGGATGTGGTTATGGTATTATTCAAGACTAGATAGTACTTGAGAAGCACTTTCCAGGGGACCGATCTGTTGTCACTAAGGAAGAATTTCTAGTTCTGCCAATATCAAAGGCAGAACAGAAATGATCATAAAAATCTGGTGCTCCATTTTTCAGTTGATCAGTGTTTTTTAGGAAGCTGGTGGAATTTGACCCATCACTTCACACACCGACTTCACGCCAATGTTCAAGTGTCCCTGCTCACAACCCCTCAGTTCCTTTCAACCTGCTGGAGGTTGAGCACAATGTGAGGGGATGGGTAACTTGCTGAAGCATGCAATCACTTCTGCCTGTGGGCTTAGATTAAGCAGCGACAGAGGAAGCAGCTGTGAAAGATTCATCAATCACAGGGTGTCTATTATTGGAATTAAAACACCTTCTAACTGTGGCATAGATTTACACTGATTGCTATAGGCTGTGAGTAACATGCTGCCTATTTGCTTGCACTCCTTTGGACCAGAAGCTCAGATGCATGGATTGATTTCCTTTCTTGCTTGGAGCCTAGTTCTGCGCCAGGATGCAGAGACAATGGGGTATGAAAGGAAATGCAGATAAATTGGATGACTTGGTGTGTAGTCGTTAAAGGTAACGTAGAGAGAAAGTCTCTGAGAATTGGAAATTGAAGAATATGATCTGACAAAAACGTTTATGCAAATTTAGCATCAGGCAAGCTGAGAGATAATGTGTGACACTAAACTATAGTATATTGGAACAAGCCAAGAATACACCTGAAGTCAGAATTTTAAAAATAGGGATGATGACCATATTTATAGTATTTTAACAAGTGTCTTTCATATTACTGTTCCTAAGATTTGGAAAGCCAACCTATGTCCTTACATAAAGACAAGGGAGGTAGGTTTTATTAAGGAAAATCTTATTATTAGGAGTTTGTTCTTGGGTAAGGCAGTATGTTTGAAAGTTATTTTCTCAAGATGCTCTAATTTTCACAAGTAATAACTCTTATTGATAATAGCTATCAATTGTTGAACATGTATCAGACAGGGTGCTAGATGCTTTCAATCATTTGATCCTTACAACAATTTAAAAACTAGGTTATTATCCACATTTCATAATATGTAGGTTACGTTGCGATTAAACAACTTTAATTGATTTATGTTAAAGTTATCAGTCAGTATTAAAATACCCCCGGGAAGTGTAAATTCGTTATTCATAATTGTCAGGTACACCCAAGAGAAGATAAGCAGGGAGCAAAGACATTTAGCTCCCTGGCATTATCAAAGACAAACTTTCCTTTAGTATTTATACAGGTGATCCTCAACCTTTATACACCTTCCTTTTGTATAATCTCTACTTTTATACATTTTACACCAATGTCTCAGATCACTTTTCATCTGTCAAATTCAGACTTTAATTTCTTAGTGGTC
This sequence comes from Mustela nigripes, assembly GCF_022355385.1. Taxonomy (NCBI): domain Eukaryota; kingdom Metazoa; phylum Chordata; class Mammalia; order Carnivora; family Mustelidae; genus Mustela; species Mustela nigripes. The sequence continues at coordinate 34,774,836 of NC_081559.1, read as the reverse complement.
GATGAACATTTTGAGCTATAATATGGTGATACCAAATATATCTCTACAGTTCAATTTTAGGAACATCTTCATTTTTATGCATGTAGTAGCATACATTTGTGAAACTTAAAATGTTTTCTTACATTTTAATTTATTCGATAAGACTAGTTATTGGAAAATTATAAGTTCTAAATGTTCTTTTTCTTATAACAATAAGGGAGAATTTACTATTATGGTACTTGATGGATATTATTAATCTCAACTGGGTATTATACTGGATGAATGCAGTTCATTGGAATTGCATGAGAAACTTGAGATACTGCATTTTATGTATAACATCTAATTTACTGTTTTACTTGGAAACACTTTGCAGAAAACATGTTTTTTTTTTTTTTTTTTTTTTTTTTTTTTTTGCATCATGGGGCTTTCTCTTTCTAGGAACTGAACAGTTTCCCCACTAGTAAAGATCTCCTTGCATCCCAAAGCCTCACTCTTTGTGAGAACATTGCTTTCAGCATGCATATGGCAGTGCTGGAGGAGTGAGCTGAACTGGAGCCTCGTGGCTGAATGGCAGGACAGAAAGAGCTATTTAAGAGAAACCTCTGAGACCTAATGCCAGAATCTCAAACCATGAGGTGGAACAGAGGAGGGACTCCAACTGCCAGCAGGTTGTTAACTGGCTTCAACGTCAAGCCTTCTTTGATGTACATTAAACAAACAATAAATAAAACAAGCGCTAAATAAAAATCTCCTTTAAAAACACTTCCTTGCCAAAAATATAAATATATTTTAAATAAGGTATTTGAGAAATGGATACTAATTACATATGTAAATAACTATGCATGTAAATTTGAGATTTACATGCATCTAAGTTCAAGATTGGGCTATAGTACCAACAAAATTCAGTTGGATTTTGGCATTTTCCCTCAATGTTCTTTAAAATTCTTGGATATGTTTAGTAAGTACAAGTTTTAATTTCTAAAAGCATAACACATACATGCTGTTTTTAGTTGCTTTTTTATATTATACTCTACAGAAATATTTGTTTCAATGGCCATAGACATATGACATTTCAAATGGCTACATATTATCCCCCTGTATCATTATATTGTACCATAATTAATTAGCCAAATCACTGCTAATGGATATTTACAGTTTCTCATGATATACTCAACATGTTACTAAACATCCTTGAATATTATTTGTCTAGATACTTATTTTAAGGATCGATTCCTATAAGTGAAATTTCCGTGTCAGTGTGGATAGGTAAAATTTTTAATTTAGTTCTCTAAAATTCTCTCCAGAAACATAGCAAATTTATACTTTTATCAACAGTGCATGAAAGGGACTTCCCACATGCATACTGATATCACATGATATGATTCTTTTATATTTTGCAAATCTGAACTTGAATTTGATTTGATTTGCTTATTTTAGTTTATATTATCAGTGAGTATAAACATCTTTTCAGAAATATGCTGGTCATTTGGTGAATTATCATTTCATCTTCTTATGCTATTTTTATATTGTATTTCTAGGGTTTTTTTTTTCCTTCCTGATACATAAGTATAATTTGTGTAGTAGAGATATTTTTAAAAAAGATTTTATTTATCAATTTGACAGAGAGAGAGAGAGCATAAGCAGAGGGAGCAGCAGGCAGAGAGAGAGGAAGAAGCAGGCTTCCCACTGAGCAAAGATCCTAATACAGGACTCCAACCCAGGACTCCAGGACCATGACCTCAGCTGAAGGCATACAACTAATCAATTGAGCTACCCAGGTGTCCTGTAGTAGAAATATTTACATTATATCACAAGTTGCCAATGCTTTTCTAGTATGTCATTTGATTTCTGACTTGGTGAGGCTTTTTTTGCTTGTTTATTTTGGAGGGAGTTTGCTGTGGAATCAAAGTTTTAACTTTAAGGTAATAAGCCTTTGCCATGATGATTTCTGAAATTAGTGTCATGTTAAAAAACAGTGAAATAAAAATTTGGTCTTGGTTCATACTTATAGTGTATTAAGAATATATGTTTATATTTTTGGAATATATTAGCAGTGTTTAGGGAAGGCAAAATATGTGAGAAATTGAAATTAGATTTCTATCTTGGAAGATTGAAACACATATCTTTTTATTTATTTTTAATTTTTTTAAAGATTTATTTTAGAGAATGAGTGTGTTAAGTGTGCAAGCAGGGGGCGGGGAGAGGGAGAGAAACTCAAGCAGACTTGCCCACTGAACAATGAGCCTGACATGGGGCTCATTTTCATGATGGTGAGATCATGACCTGGACTAAAACCAAGAGTTGGAGGCTCAACCAACTGAGTCACCCAGGCACCCTGTTAGCTTTTTATTTTTAATGGCAATAAGATTTTAAAATTTAAACCGTTTGTGGGGAGTCCCTTAGCTGCTTCATTTATTGTTTAAAGAGGAGAAAAAACTATTTCAATTCTCATTTTGCATCAATGTATATTAAAAGAAAATAAATCAGTGATTATATGAATATAAGTGATTTTCCTCAATATTGTTTTCATCAGAGGACTGAAGTCAGTTATGTTTCTATTATTGGAAAAATGAGTAGTTTTTTTATTTTATTTTATTTTTTAATTTATTTATTTGACAGACAGAACACAAGTAGGCAGAGAGGCAGGCAGGCAGAGAGAGAGGAGGAAGCAGGCTCCCCGCTGAGCAGAGAGCCCGATGCCGGGCTTGATCTCAGAACCCTGGGATCATGACCTGAGCCGAAGGCAGAGGCTTTAACCCACTGAGCCACCCAGGTGCCCCATGAGTAGTTTTTAAAAGACAAAAATATTCAATTTAAAGAGGTAGATTTGGTATTTAGTTCACTTTGCTGGGATAAATATAATTATATGTTATGGCAGACAAATGAAGAATAAGGCAGATGTTCTATGAATTCACATTCGTGCTTACGCTTACATTGTTTATAAAACCATGAATCAAAGAGGCACATTCAGTATTTATTAGTGATTTTACAGTGGATTCTTCTGTTTTTGTTGGGAAGCATGATCTAAGGGGCACAAATTAATAAATAGTCTGCACCTAGAATTAATAATGTTTCTTTATCCTTATATTTCATGGGGAAGAGTGGGAGATGGCCAGGAATCTCTAAGAATTATCTATTGCTTAATCCCTGCCCCAAAAGTACATGTCCTAAGAAGAGGTTAAGAATGTATAGAATCCTTAGGGGAGTGGGCCAAAGAAAGTGGAAGAACAGTGAGAAGTTGTGGTCTGGGCTGAGCATTCCTCCTATGTATGCTCTTCCTGCTCCCTGAGTCCTCCTGGGTCTCGAAGTGAGCACTTCTGATGGTGGCCTGCCAGCACACCCCACAGAGGCTGCGGTCGGCTTGGCATATTGGAAACTTTATTGGCCAACAAACTGAATATACAATGGACAATCTTTCAATTCTACTTCAAATAATTATATTTACACAGTAGAGATAGAGTACTCACGACAAGGTGGAGGGGAGGTATTGAAGGGCCCTGAATTAGCCGCTTTGATCTGGGCAAGTGATGGATCTATTCCCACTGCAGGGCAGAGCCACGCAGATTGGAGAACTTTATCTTCTATTTAAAAACTCTATGGACAACTCTATCAGGCTATTTGGCAGGTAAATTAAGCAGAGTTCTAGCTTCCAAGAAGCCCAACTCATATTCCTACCTGGCAGCAACAAATCACAGTCCTTTCCATCCACTGAGCTCCCTCTTTAAGAGCTTCACTGGCTTTAATGCCCGCCTAAGAATTTATGCCTCTAAGTCTTAACCATCCAAGCCAGGTCATTGAGAGCCACCCACAGCTGTTTCTCCCGGATGTGGCCATTCCCGGAACAGGTAGGATTTTCTTCTTGCACAACCCACCCAAAGGGCATTTCATTCATTCACTGCGCTTGGGGAAATCTGTGGCAGTGACAAAGCACATGACACTGAAGGGAGTGAATTCAATTTGGGGACAGAGACACCCAATGCCTTCCACTTAATTTCACTATAATTGGAGAAGAAAAAAAACCCAGCTCCAGGAGGAGGAGCCAGGAGCTACCGAGGTCAGTTTCCTGAAGAGAGGGTTGCCTGGGTGGCTCAACTGGTTAAGCATCTGTGTTTCGACTCAGGTTGTGATCCCAAAGATCCTGAGACTGAGTCCGGCCTCTGACTCCCCGATCAGTGGGGTGTCTGCTTTTCCCTCTGCCCCTCACCCTGCTCTTGTGCTCTATCTCACCCTCTCTTTCTTTCTCTCAAATAAATAAATAAAATCTTAAAAAAAAAAATTCCTGAAGAGAGACACTCTGTAAGGACTAGGAAGGCATAATAAGCAAACTCTATGTCGGATATTTATTAAACATATAGTGTATCTGGGTACCTAAGACATGATGGTAAATGGTGAATAATACAACCGAGGCCTTATTTACAAAGAATAATAAAATCCCCATGCCTTATGTATATGTCTTGAGAGTGCTAATATCTAACTAGATTGCTAACTAGGTGCAATGTAAAGAAATACCTAGTCACTGTAAAGAAAGGCACTCTAAAGAAATAACCTCTGCCTCTTTCATCATGTGGCTTCAGTTTTTCTAGTCCTTTCCATGAGTGTATCTCTGAACTAAATACCTTGGTCTAAATGAAGCCTGCACAGCCTATCAGTTATTTATTATCAGTGTGACTTCACAGGTGAAGAGACTGATGCTCAGGATGTTTTCTTTCATCCATTCCTTTCTTTTCTTCAACTGATATTGTCAGCTATGCCAGACACTATTCTGGGGTCTGGTGTTCGAGGTCTGAGGGGCTCCAAAGTCACTCAGGCACTAAGTTATGACTTCCCCTGGTAAGTTGCTCCATTCCATGTTGGAGGGGTAGGTCTAGGCTAGGCCATAATTAGGGGCTCTTGAAACAGGTTGATCGAATGGGAATCATCATTAAACGAAATGTGGTTTCTATTGTGGCAAATTCAAATGTGGTTTTGGATCCCCATTGGAAGAATGGGATTTCCATTGATTCCTTTGGGCCCTCGCTTTGTTTCTGAGTCTGAACCTTGCTCTGAGGAATCTGACATGTTGTCTTGATAAGGCACCCGATGATCTGGTGGTGTTTAAATTGAGGTGCTTTCTGGTTCTTGCCAATCCTCCCAACGACTGGATTGCTGTACTCACTAATCAGCTCCATATTCGGAGATAACCACCTCCCATCCCCCTCTGATGGTCTACTCACAGCTTGGAGTCACGTGTCCGGTCTACTGAAATGCCAGATATACGGAAACCTAGGGCTCATCCTTGACCCCTCCCTCTCCTTCATCCCATATGCAATCCACCAAAATCCCATTTAGTCCACCATCAAAATAGCCCTGTTTCTTTATCTCCCAGCTAAAAGTACTATCATCTCTTTCTGGGCTCTTGATCAGAAAGACCTATTTTGATCTTCCTGAAGCCAGAGGGACCTAGGCAGTTCTGATAGCTCTCCTCTTTCTGGTAACTCTGCCATGCTCAAACTTTTTTTTTTTTTTTTTTTTTTTTTTGGTAATCTCTCTCTGTTCTTCTTAGATAAAGACAAAACTCCATCACTTCTTCCCCCTTTAGGCTACTTTTTGTTGTTGTTGTTATTTTATTTTATCAATAGACTTTTGGAATACTTTTAAATTTATATAAAGAAGTTGCAGAGACAGTACAGAGAATTCCCATACCTTCACCTAGTTTCCCTTAATGCTAACACTTTCGTGTATTTGTCAAAATTAACAAATTAGCATTGACACATTACTATTAACTAAACTTCAGACTTTATTAGGGTTTTCACTCTTTTTGCACAAATGTCCCTTTTCTATTTTAACATCTAATGCAGGAAATACACTGCAGTTGACCTAATTTGTTTTTTGACAAAGGGAACTATAGAGTTTAATGTCTGATTGAGGATATTTTTGAGAAAGGAGACACCATGGGAAGCAGGTCTAACATGATATTGTCCCTGGTCACCCTATCTAGATTGGTCAGGATGTGATGCTCCTTGTACATTCAAACTCATCTCATACACTTGAGCTCTATGCTCAAGAAACGTCAGCCTTCTTTCACTCTTGCTACTCATTTTTCCTTTCTTATATGCTCTTCCCACACATCTTCACCTAGTCATGAGCCATAAACCTTCCCTGAGCTCCTACACTAGGTCAAATCCTCATCCTCACATTTCCATAGCACCATATGCTTTCCTTTTTAGCCTGCCAATTGCAGTTCTACTGATTTTTGTGAGATTATTTGATTGCTGTCTATCCTGATTAGAAAACTCCACAAGGGAAGGGGAGGTGTTTTATTTTGTCTTCCATTGTCTCCTCCATGCCAAGAACACAGAGTGGGTATTGAGAACTCTGTGTTGAGTAATTAAACAAAGAAACCTCTTTGACATTCTAGCGTCATATTCTGAGTAACATGCTCCTCTGCCTGGCAGGCATCCTTCTTCCTGGGGTCCTTCTCTAAGCCTTTGATTCACTACTGGGCAAGTCTAGTTTTCAGGCTTTGTCCATAGTAGGTACTGGACACATAGTTGTTCAGTGAATGAATGTCTATTTTTATATGCTTATCTCTGTACCCTGTATAAGTTAGGACTCTTTCAGTTGAAAGCAACAAATCCATGTATGTATATCAAAAATGATATGGAAGGGGGAAGTAGTGACACATATATATGAGGAGTGTATGAGCTGACTAGTTTGCCTTCTGGCCTTGAGTCAGGTACTTAGCCACCAGGATGCTCTCTCTCCATCTTTCTCTACTTTGCTTGTCTTTGTGTTAACTCCATTCTCAGACATGTTTTTGTCACATGGTGAAAATGACCAGTGACTGCTTCAGAATTTAAGATCTTTAAGAGTCAAAACTCAGAAGATGAAAAACTTTCATTCTATTAATATTAATCTTTATTCCCCACAGAAGATTGGGATTTGGCCTTACTTGGACAACAAGCCACCATGAATCAATCTCTATGACTGGGGACATGAGTCCTAAGTGACCACTGGGGATGGCACACTCAGTCCTCTGGAGGGGAGGGCTGGCTACATGATTCACTGTTCTGCTGGGTGGGAATGGGAAGATGAAGAAGAGCTGTTCTCTGTCACCTTGGTTTCCAAAGTTTCACAATAAGAAATACGTGTTTAATCATCTATGTTTTTTATTTTTACTAATTTTAAAAAGTTTTAATAATAGCAATTTTTTAAAGAAAAAAAAAAGAATGGAAGACACTGTTCATTTACATGCAGAAATAAACACCAGCGTTTTTCTATGCAAAGTACTGATAAACATCTGTACTGATAAACTTTATAAAAGGAAATAATTGAGGTAGTGTACATTAATGATTTGAAAAAAATCCCATCCAGGTCAGTTTTCCCTGACTACCTTTCAAGCTATCAACCTTGAATTTAGGCATTGCTGGTTTTTGGACTCAGTGTTCCATATTTCATCTGTTATGTTTTCTGGCAATAGGAAAAAAATAATTTTAAATGTTCTTGTTTCTACTACCCCATTAGGAATCCATTTGTTTTCAGAATTTCATTTAAAAGGAAAGTTTGAAAGGAATAATCTTCTAAGTGAGTTAGGTTTCTGTTTCCTAGAGCAATCATAAGATAGCATGTTATGATTAGTTTAATATTCTGATTAACTTGGAGTAATCTAAAATACCATTTGAAGATTCTCATTCATTCTCTTTATAAAAATAAGGCCTTAAATGATTGACTCTATCATGTGTGATCAGGAGGGACTTTAGACACATGTATGTCCTTTAATTTGAGCATCACAGGTGAATGGCTGTGAGAGGATTTTGAACTTTCTGATTGTTTTGATCAGGGGTTGGCAGTATTTTCTATAAATGGCTATAGATGGTAAATATTTTAGGCCTTGCAGATCATATGATCACTATCTTACCTACTCAAAATGGCAGAACAATTGCTATAGACAATAAGTAAATACATCAAAGTGGCTGTGTTCTAATGAAATTATGCTTGCAAAAACAGGAAGCAGATGCGTTGGCCCATGAGCCATAGTTTGCAAAACACTGGTTTAGATTCAGCATGAACAGAATGTATGATTGGTATTTTATGGTCATGGTCAAATGTTGTGTAATTGTTTGCTGCTTGCCTTGATAGCATGGGTTAAGCAGAGAGCCCTGGAGGAAGAAATGAGCTCAAGGGGTCCTGGGTTTATATGTTGATTTTAGCCCAATGGTTAATCCCTCCAAGACTCGATTTTCTAACTTGTAAAATGGAGCTAGCAATAACTATTTGACCAATCTTCAAATTGATAATCAGAAAAGGGAATGTCCAGGAAATGGAGCTGAAATGTAAATGTTTCTTGCTACTCTAAGGTATTATCATTTTAACTCTGTGACAAGGCACTTATCAAAATATATGAAGAAAAGGGAAGCATATGCATAAAAAAATTAATAATGTGTGTATCAGCTAGGGGTCCTGTAGAAACAATTGGACACTTACCTTAAGATGATTTTTATAAGGTTTTTATAAGGGACTGTTTGGAGAGATATGGGCCAAATATGAAGGAACTTACAAGGGGTAGTGCAGTATTCTGGATTGAGTTACCTCAGAGTTTTGCTGGGCTAAGATCCATAAGGAGGTAAGAATGACAGATGGCTTCCATGAGATTAGTTATGTTCTCTGGCAGAGCGATACAATTCAGTAGACCTGAGGAGCAAAAATCCTACCCTCACACTTTTGTCTGCTTTTCCCTTTTGTCTGCTTTTAACATCTCCAACTGGTAGAACCTAACCAGAAGCCAATCCATGGAGGTCGGAAAGCCAGGTCAGGGCAGGATGGTAGTTAAGAGAGGATATGGAGGCATGTATAGAAGCAATTCAAGATGACACGTATGTCTTCTTCTCACCAAGCCTTCTTCTCACCAATATACACAGCTTATTGATAACATTCTGCATGCTGCATTTTTTTTCCCTCTTCCCTTGCTTGCATGTTTACTTGTTGGATATCATTATTGTCCATTAAGCCCCATTTAAAACATTATATAGATTAAAGAGATGACTTATGTGTACAAGTTAGAATATGCTGAAACTAAATAAAATTGGTGAAATTTTTAAAAAAATAGCCTATAGGTGAATTACAAATTTGATGAAAAAGAGAAATTGGATGTAATAATGTTCCCTACTATTTGCCCTTATCTTTTCATATTACTCTATTACTATTACTATGTTGCTGTATATAATTATACCCTTATACTGTGGTGAATGGGGAAATCTGGTAAAAGTTATAATAAATTTTATTAATTAATGTTTGGGCCACAGGATAAGGACATAGGTTCATCTCTTTGGTCTGGTTTTAAATAGTAATTATTCTTGGTTGTTTGCTTCCTTGTTTTGCTTTTGCTTTTTTTTTTTTTGACTGTCTCCCCTCTCTGATGGTAAATCTGTGACTTGTTCCCCATTGTAACTCTTAAACTTAGCTCAGTACATGACAGAGTGGGTGCTCAATAGATATGCTCTTGGACAAATGTGTATTTTATCCGCAGGTACAAGGCCAGTCACACATGAGGATGTAACAATTACTAGACTTGTCTGAATGTCTGTCTTACTGGGGTTTGGAAACCCACTGGGCTTTCTATATTACCCACTTGCTTTCTTCATTATTATAGACAATGGAGGCTACTGTTAAATGTGGCTCATGAAAAGAATGCATATGTAAGGTTCTAAAATATGCAGTGCCACAAATCATGAGGATTGACACACAGACAAAATCTATGTAAATGAATCACGGATCAAAGATAAACTTGTTAGGAAAGCAGACTTTCCATGACACCAATCTATACATTTCTGAGGTTTTCACTGCATTATTCATTTATAGAAAGTGTTCGTGGGTCTTGGCATTTACTTTTAAGAAAAGTGCATAATAGATAGACTTTGGGAATGTCTTTTCAAACATACTCTTTACTAAGGGCAAAATTTATAACATTTTGGGATAGGACAATTTGAGATATGTTATTTAAACAGGTTTTGGAATCATACTGCTAGGTTTCAAATTCAGGTGTTATGTGTTATTTAATCTCACTAACCTTCAGGTTTATTAATAGTCAAATAGGAAGGATAATATGACCAGAGCACTTATCTAATATGTGTACATCTGTGTGTTTGAGAGAGATAGAGAGAGGCAGACAGACAGAGACAGAAAGAGAGATGGAGAGAGAGAGACAACTGAGAAGCTCTTGGTAAAAGTGTTTAGTACAGTGTTTGGCACATTATTTACTCTCACTTAATACACTTTTATTTTATTTAGATTTAATCACTTGAAGTAGTTTTCTAAAGCTTGCTATAAAGCATCTGTTTGTAGAAACATATTTCCCTTCCATTTCTATCTCTTTTCTCCTTCTCTAATTTACTCCAAAGTAGAGCTAGTACTTGACTGTTTCAGGAAAAGGCAGGCCACTATCTCAGAAAAGTTGAAGACGAAACATGTAGGTTCCTATGACATGCATGTGTTGTTGGTGGTGGGTGGATGGCTGAACCATGAGAGATCTCATCCAATGAAGTCATTGTCATCCTTTAGGTTAGTTGTCATTTTAGGAAGTTCAGGCTCCAGTGCCCAGCAGGGCTTATATGTTTGATTGATTGATGGCATCCATGGTCATCATTCTTAGTCATCCCTGAAGCCATTCTCTTTGTCATGTGAGTTGCAATGCCTCTCATGAAATACGTGGGGTCTCTTTCCCCAATCTTCGTTTTGAGTTGGCCATGTGTTTTCGTTTTTCTTTGTACAAAAGAATGTTAGTGGCTATGACTCTTTCAGGGACTTAAAAAAGCCCTTACATATTTCTCTTCTTATTCCTCTACCTCCTGGTGAGAACATATCCAGAGTTGAGACACATAATGTAGTTTCCCCAGTTAAATCCATCCTAGAACAGATAATTAATGACCAGCTGACCCCCAGATATGTCAGTGAGTCCAGCTGAGACCAGAAGAACATGCAGGTTTCACCCACCTGAAGATGCATGAGCCAAATAAATATTCATTGTTTTAATCCCCAGATAGCTTGATAGTTTGTTACTCAGCATTATCATGGAAATGTATATTTGATATTGAATATGTGATGAACAGTCTCCTGGAATCCAATGTAGAATCTTTCCAATGTATACCTGATTCTGTTGTGTCCTATCTAAATGGCTCTTAGTTAGGCCCTGCCTGTCTCATTCCTTTCTACTCCTATACCCCAAACACTATACTTCTCTCAAAATTGTACTTGTATTCTGAATATAGCTTATTACCTCAGTCTTGGGCCTTAGATTGTGCTTCCTGGAAAGATTTCTTCCATTCCCAGTGAATTAAATTTCACTTGTCTCTGGTTTTCATTTTAGGGATCATTTCCTTTAGAAAACCTTCTCAGGCTCATTAAAAAAAAAAAAAAAAAGTTTATTTATTTAAATTCAATTAGCCAACGTATAGTACATCATTAGTTTCAGATGTAGTGTTTGATAATTCATCAGTTGCATATAAGACTTAGGTCTCCTCACATCATGTGTCCTCTTTAATGCCAATCACCCAGTGACCCCATCCCACCACCCACCTCCCCTTTAGCAACCTGGGTTTATTTCCCAGAGTTGAGAGTCTCTCATGGTTTTTCTCCTCCTCTCTGATTTCTTCCCATTCAGTTTTACCTCTCTTCCCCTATGATCCTCTGCACTGTTTTTTGTAGTCCACATATGAGTGAAACCGTATGATAATTGTCTTTCTCTTATTGACTTATTTCACTTAGTGTAATATTCTCCAGTTCCATCCATGTCAATGTAAATGGTAAGTATTCATCATTTCTGATGGCTGAATGGCTTATCCATTCATCTGTTGAATGACATCTTGGCTCCTTCCAAAGTTTGTCTATTGTGGACATTGCTGTTATGAATATTGGTGTGCAGGTGTCCCTTCATTTCATTACATCTGTGTCTTTGAGGGTAAATACCCAGTAATGCCATTGCTGTATTGTAGGGTAACTCTATTTTTAACTTTTTGAGGAACATCCATACTGTTTTCAAGTAGCTGTACAGCTTGTATTCCTATCAACAGTATAAGAGAGTTCCCCTTTCTCCCATCCTCACGCTCATTAAAAGAAGGTTAGGTGACTCTCATCTGAGTGACTATGGTGCTGTGTGTTTTCATGTTCCTGGTATTGGTATATGTTGGTGTCAGTGATGTTTCCTATTCTGCCCCCTGGGGATCCATGTTCTTAGAAGGCAAAAAACACATATTTGTGTTTTGTGAGCCATTCTATCCCAGGATGAAGCTCAATGCCTGACACATGGTACATGTTCAACCAATAGATATCAAAGAAATGAGTGAAGAGATATTGGATTCATCGGAAATTGAGGGAATGATGCTATTGTGAGGGCCCCATACCCCAAGACAAAGATAAGTGGGACTGACAAAGAGATTGTTAGACTCATCTGTAACCTGGTAATATTCAAACTGCATAGAATAGCTTTCCACTCTGTGGATCTCTTGTATAGTTTTTAAATAATGATCCAACACCATCCAGAGTGCTAAAATAAAACAAAAATTTTGGGTTTCTAAGTAGTAAATCATCATAAAAGGGGCAATTGGAATGGCATCTGCAAACTAGCAGTGGTACCTGAACTTCAATTTCTTCTTGAAGTTAAGGAAGATGAAAGAGAAAGATCCCATTTAGAATTCCTTTCACAAAGAGCTACTTCCAAATTTTGGATATTATTTTAGGCATTGAATGTACAGATTTAAAAGTGAACACAAAGAAAACGAGGGACATAATCTTCTTTACAGTAAAAAAATCTATTCCTATGTTACTAGGAGAATTCATGAGTCAGTGACTTAGAAATGCATAATCTTACGGCCATAGCATTTTAGAGAAAAATAAAAATCATTTGTATGATCTAACTCTGGGTGTTTTGGAAACTAGTGGAGCACATGTTTGATGTCTTATGTCTATTCTGACCCACTCCTGCTATAACAATTAGAATTCAGCCCCTCTAAGCCCTTCCTTTGGACCCCCAACCCTTGTGTTTTCTTGCAAATTTAGGCCATTAAATTTGAGTTTTGACCCACTAGTTGAGTGTTCCCTTTCTCACTTTCCAAATAAAGGACGTAATTTCCCAAAGTTGCCAGAGTTAACCCAAATGGTAATGAGAAAGGTAAAATCCAGATCCAGAATCTTGCAGCTTATCCAGTACTTTTTTCACTACAATGCACTCTCTTTGACCCCTTTCCTCACACATTCCATTGGGTTGTACAGAATCTGCATGGCTGGAATGGATACAAGTTGAACGGGAAGTTAAATCCATCTAAACTTTAAAATGTAGGGGAGATTTAACATCTTTATGTCCTTTGGAATGCTATGGTGCATTCATGGTTCATTCAGTCAGAAAACTAAAGGTCGGGCTTTAGTTGGTATTCAGCATAAAGTGTGTCGTAACATCAACAGGCTATATTTATACGGTGGTGCTGAAAGATTAAAATAAATATATTCCAATGTTGATCCTAACAAATGTATGCACTGCAGCTGATAGAGTTAACATCAGTTTTTGAGTTTGCAATTGTTTACCCATATGTTGCAAATGTCAGTTTTTCCAAGATACAACAATTTGGCACTTCATTCTGTGGATTTTTTTTTCTTTTTTTTTTTTTTTAAGGAGGAGACGTAATATCTTTAATATCGGGAAGGCTCAATTTCTAGACAATGTTAATGAGGGGAAAAAATAAGGCTTGGCTTTCAATCAACTCTTCAACCAGTTTTATGAGAATTCCATCTCTGTAAGTCTTTGTAGGCAGCAATTTTTACTCCTCCAAATGTGAGAAGAATAAATACAACATGCTTTCTAATTTCATACAAGGGAGCATATCAGGGGTCTATGGTCTTTGGATCTGTAGAAATGTGTTACTTGTACTCCCAATCTATGCCCACATTTCTTTTGTTCTGAGTGCCCCAGGGACCCCAAACTCCTGACAAAAAGGTTCAATCTATACTCCACTTTCTACTCACATCTCCAAAACTAATGACATGGTTTTTACACTTCTCTTGAGAATAACCATCCCCCTCGGAGAGAAGATTATTCTCTTTCAAGATGATGGTTCTTTTGATTCAACTGGTGTGAACCTCTCAGCACTAAGAGGTTGCCTTGTCACATCCACTGTAGAGCTCTTTCAGATGAGGTTGTTGACAAAGGAGCACATCTGGTAGCTATTCAGTACAGCTTCACTGGATCCTGTTCCCCAGGACACACACTCAGTGTCTCACAGCTGTACACATGTCCTTCTTCTCCTCTCCATGTCCCTGTCTCTCTGGGGGACCCTTCTGAAGACCTGACAGCCTTCAGCTTCCCTCTTTTGCATTCAGTCTTAAGCCTGATATCTAGAGAGCATTCCTTTTCCCTAGCAGCTGAGTGTATGTCATGCAAGTTGTAACTCTGGTATCCTTCACTGATATCAAAGAGCTCCTGAGATCCTTCTCTCATTTTCCATATTGGTGATTCCCCCCCTCAACCCAGGTGCTACACTGACATTTTAGTAATACGCTGGAGATAATGGTTAAATTGGATATAAATGTGTGATTGTATGGGAAGGCTATGCAGGCCAGTATAAGGGCAGTATACTATTTAATATCTTTAGACTTTAGACTTATCAAGAGATTTAAAGTTACCATCTAGGAGACTATTTCTATTGTTTTTAACAATCTCTTCCTAGACTACCTTTCCAATCTAACATTCTAGTTTTTTCCCCTTTCTAATTCTTGATCTATACATTACCATTTCCTATATTCACTTACAGGAGGCATTTGTTTGCTTTTGCTCATGTGCTCCCAACTGGAAATGCCTTTCCTGGATTCTCCACTTACTGAAATACAGTTAAATGACAGGACACAGGCAGATGCCCCAGGTGTTATGAGCAAACACTCCCTTATTATCAATCATAAATAATTGTTTCCCCCGCTGTGCTCCAGCTGCATGTTACTGACATTGCTAGAAGTTTGTTTATCTTATCACGTACTATTATTTGTGTTGGGTGTATACATATAATATATTGTATGTATATCTATAATAGTTAATATCTTGTAATTATATATATAAATATTATCATGAATATACACAGGGCCTTAAAATAGGAGATTCTCAAAAACTGTTAAATAAATGGATATTTGGTGGCAGGTAATTGAACAAATTATTTTATTTCAAACCAACTTGATTGGATTATTTTAATGAACAAATATTAAAGTGAGTAGAGGTAACTATTCTGCTAACAGCCAATTGTTGACCATGATTCTTGTGAGAGTAACCTATGTCTCTAGAAACTTATATTTATTCTGAATTTCCTGAACACAATTTTAACAAAACAATTCTGGAGCCATGTCATTTCATAGAAAAATAAAAAATAGTACAGCCTTTGCTGATAAAGCTATAAGGTTAATTCATGAGTGTCCATGGGATGTTTTCCCCCCTCTTATATATGTGCTGTTCCAATTGGATAAAATATTTGTGCAAACATTTGTGTCATGGAGCACCATGATAGGTAAAAGGCAAGTGGATTACTGAACAGACATGAAAGTATTGTATTCTAGCAAGAGCCATGGCTTTTCTCTTTAATAATAGGAAAATAACAAAGACATAAATAAATAAGAGTTTAAAAAGAGATCAGGAAGTTGTCTACAGATGGGTATAATTTTTGTGTTGAACAATTAGGCAGGAGGAAAGTCACTATTAGCCCCTTGACTCTCAAGCACTGAACAGAAAAATGTAATAGACACTATGAAGACTAAGAAAGCATTTTCATCAGCAAAGGTAGCAGGTAGCTATTTGACATCTTCTTGAGTCTTCTGTGTTCTCTGTCAGTCACTCCAGGGGACCTAGGGCAAGATGGAAAAAGATCTTTGACTAGGTGAAGTGTTGGAGAAATCACCATGGTGACTGTCCATTGAACTGCTTTCATCATCACTTGAGCTATGAAGAGACTGGAGGACAGTAATATATCATTATGGAATTCAGATGAATCTGGATGAATAGGTTGTTGGTTTATGAAAAATATTTATTTATAAGCAGTGTTAGGGTAAAGAAATATATTTATTTGGAGTTTAGGGTTTGTCAGTTATTTTATTTTTTGTTAGTCTATAACATGGAGTAATACTACCTAGATGGTAGGGTTGCTCTGACAACAAGATAATATGTAAGGTGCTTAGCCTTGCCCTTTAGGCATAAAGCGTTTTAAGCTCATGCTTATTCTCCTAATGACAATAACATTGACTAAACACTATTGCAGTTGCTGATTTAGGGACTTCATCGTCTTAACAAACGCTGTGAGGTCCCCCAAATGCTATATATAGCATAAGGACTTTTGTGTAAGCTTTGTCTGCTGATTGATAAAGTGGTATATGTAAAATACCCTTTCATAATTTAGTACTCAAAGGTTAGCTCATAGGATCCAAAAAAATGCTTCCACTAATGGGGGTAAAGCATATTATGCCCATTATTAGAAATATTACGATAGCAAAAAATCGATAGCATAAGATAATCATGATTGCTTTATGATTGCTTTACAATTATAAATGCTGTGACATAAGTTTCTCATTCAATCATCAGAATAGTTATAATAAATAAGAAAAGTATTTGCTATTGTCACTCTTTACATTCAGAGATAAAGCAATCTACATTAATAGATACCAGAAATGAAAAACCAGGTCTCTGAATTCTAATGATATTTCCAGTGACATATTGGTCCAAATCATAGCACCTCCTAGCATTTATTCAATAACTAGTTTATCATACAAGATTTATTAACCATCTAGTACTCCTCAGGCCCTATGACAAGTGCAGTTAAGGCATTCTGGAATACCTTACCACGGGAACTCCCTGGATAGGAAATTAACTCTTATTATAGAAAGCCAGAGACAACCCTGCTTCAAAGATCTAAATTCATTTCCCAGACACACAACTAAACGACATTTTCCAAACCCTCTTGCAGTTATATATGGCCATAGGCATGCATTCTAGTTGAGATATTGTGAACAGAATTGTCATGCATTTTCCTCAATTTCTTTTGCCCTCCACTGTCTCAGTTCAGATGACTATGGGGATTGTGGAAACCAGAGAGTAGAAGAACTTTCTGTGCCTGAATCACCACGTGAGGAAGTTGACCAGGAATACTTCAAACAGGAGCTGAAATTATTACCTAAATGAAAATTACTCTTCTTTTTGTTTGAGCCATTATAAATTTTGAGACTTATGTGTACTAGAGAGACTTCTTTTTCTGAAACTCAGAGAATATTAGGAGGGGATTTCTGAAGCAAGTGATTACTCCTCAGAAATCTAAGAATTACATAGGTAAGGCAGATGGGCTACAATAGGAAAATACACACAGAAAGAACAGTAGATGTAAGAGCCTAGGATCAGAGAGAATGTGATGTCATTCAGCCTTGCTACTCAAAGTGCATCAGGGTCAGTATCACCAGCTTATTAGAAATGCTGAATCTTGGGCCCCAGCTGACACCTACTGAACCAGGATTACATTTTAATAAGACCCTTGGGTAATTCATATGACATTAAAGTTTGTTAAAAAAAAAAAAAAAAAAAAAAGCTTTAGGATGATGTAGCTGGCACACAGAGGATGAGGTGCAGAATAGGGAGGCAATAAGCAATAGAAATAAGTAAAGGCTAGAACTTCCAGGGTCTTGTAAGTGATTCCTATACTAAAATAGGAGCATCTTACTCAGCTAGGGCTGTTATAACAAAAACAAAACAAAACAAAACAAAAAACAAAACAAAAACATATTCTGGTGGCTTAAACCACAGAAATTTATTTGCTCCTAGTTCTGGAGGCTGGAAATCTAAAATCAGGCTGTCAGTGTGGTCAGGTTCTGATAAGATCCTGTTCCTGGTTTGCAGATGGCCACTGCGTCTTTTTAAGTTGGAAAGAAAGAGAGAGCTCTGGTTTCTTCCTCTTCTTATAAGGACATGAATGCCATTATGAGGCCCCAGCCTCACGTCCTTATCTATATCTGATTCCCTCAAAAAAAAAAAAAAAACAAAAACCCACTTCCAAATACCATTACATTGGGTGTTAGGGTTTCAACATATGAATTTGGAAGAGTAAAAGCATTCAGTCTATAACAAGGAGTCAACACTGCCTTAAAAAATGAGTTTATTAAGCTTCTGTTAAATACCTGGCACTGTGAGGGACATACAATGCAGAAAACATGATTCTGACTGCTGGAGAAACAAGATTCTTGGCTGTGTGATGCTGGTTGAGCTGGGAGTCACCCTTGTGCTTTCCTTGAAACACCAAGTCCTTTCTCTCCAGCCACACTGACTCCACTGTGAGAAGCTTGGATGAGAGATGCTCACTGAATTAAAGATTAGGATTATGATGGACCATGAGAGACTGTGGACTCTGAGAAACAATCTGAGTGTTTTGGAGGGGAGGGAGATGGGAGGTTGGGTGAGCCCGGTGGTGGGTATTGTGGAGGGCACGTATTGCATGGAACACTGGGTGTGGTGCATAAACAATGAATTCTGGAACACTGAAAAGAAATTTAAAAAAAATATCTAGGATTATGGCCAATTGGCCTTAATTAACATTATAGGGTCTTGAGCAAACAACAATTACATTGGAAGTGATAGTTCAGAAAATTTAACAGAGGAGATGTGTACAAGATCACTTATAGTTTATCCCTTAGATACTTACTGAGTACCTAGACTAGGTTTTGAGCATATATCACTTCCAGACAACTCCTATATACACCTTTCAAGTTTTGTACTTCCTTACTAATGGAAGATCAGATGTTTCTGAAGGGTAGAGAACAGAAGAGGAAAGTGAGTGGTGGGAAAGGGAGAGAGAGGGAGAAAGAGATCATGGAGAAAGCAGGAGATGTTGAAATGAGAAATTTTTCATATATGCATATAAGCACATATTCTTATGGATCTTGAACAGTAAGCTTATTTTGGAGATATATAATGTATGTTCAACATCTAGAATATGTACAACAAATGAGACTACATGACACTTACAATGATGACAGAGACTTTAGAACACGTTTTCTCCCCCTCCGTCATCCCTTCTAGTCATGCTGTGAAGAAAATTAAATTGTTTTCCCAGAGGAACTTATGCAGAGACTGGGAGACATGAAACTGGCAGTCAGGTCTCTCTACTCTCAACCAGAAATATCACCAGATGTTCAATGAAAAACTATTTCTTCAATGAAACAAAGGGTTTCATGGACACATACATTTGGAACATTCTGGGTTATACAATGTATAACAGGTTCATTTGCAGCAGAACTGCTCAGGACCTTAATTTAATGCACCAATGAGCTCTGTGAGTCTCCCCAGAGGGCAACACACATTTTTCAGAATTTTCCAAAGTAATTTGTTACCAGAAATCAGTAGTCCACAGGCCATACTTGGGTTCCATTGCACCCCACCGAGATTTTTTTTTTCTAGTTTACACACTATTTCTCTGTGTGGTGAAAAAAGGATTGAGATCTCTTTCCTGTCAGATTGACTCTAAGCTAGCAACTAGGTATTTCTTTGTATTTTAACTTTCCCATCTGAAAAACAAAAGGACTTGGTAAGATGGCTTCCCTCTATGGATTTCATTATCTGTGCTAAATGTTGTAGATTGACTGTAGGAGGAGGGGAGACATGTCAGGATAGCTCAGGGTTAAGTTCTGGTTCTGTCACTGTCACTAACAAGCCTGGTGATCCATAGAAGTTCACAGTACCTCCCCTGGCTTTGGCATTTTTTATCTGAAACACAGTGGCATTGAACTACATAGTCTAGTCCACAGCAACTTGTTTGAGAGGCCAAAAGCTACATGTCCTACAGAGCCTAGACTCATACTAAAAAAGTGAGTTAAAAAAATAATGAAATATACAAAATTGATGAATCCAGCCTTAGAAAAAAAGGAGACTGCTGATGTTCTGAATAATGTTGCCTGTGTAATAGGAAACAAAATGATGGTGGCCCTCTTTGTTCTGAGAAGGAGGGAAAAAGAAGAGTGAAGGAAATGAAAGGTGGTTGCCTAAGTATAAAAGGGAAAAGTCGAGGTGCTGTTAAAGGTGTGTTGGCAACTTTTAAAATTAACTCCTCTTTATCTCCTATAAAGTCACAAATTTTATAACACAAAGAGGGAAAATAAGGAAGTGTAACACCTTTACATAATTGAAGTGAAACTAGCACAATCAAAAAATATATTATCAATTCAAATGCCTTAGCTGAGAAAAACCAGGTTACAAACAAGCCAATGTCTAAAATATAAGCTAAAGAACTATAAATATTGCCCAATAAATAACTACTAATTTTATAGAATGGATATTATTCTCTGATTACAAAGTAGTGGCACGTGCTCATTAAAAAGATTAGCTAATACAAAAAAATATCAGGAAGAAAATGAAAATTATCTGTATTCTCATGAACAAACACAGTTAATATTTAGTCATGAATTCTTAGGTTTAATTGTGCCTATTTATATATAAATTCTATGTATTATGAATATTTTCTTGATAGCAACTATTATTTTATTTTATTTTTTTTAAAGATTTTATTTATTTGAGAGAGAGAACTCAAGTGAGTCCACAAGTAGCCAGAATGGCAGGCAAAGGGAGAGGGAGAAGCAGGCTCCTGCTGAGCCGGGAGCCCGATGTGGGGCTCTATCCCAGGACCCTGGAATCATGACCTGAGCTGAAGGTAGACACTTAACCAACTGAGCCACCCAGGAGCCCCTGGTAGCACCTATAATTAAAATTACAATAGAATGGAACCATGTTGGGGCACCTGGGTGGCTCAGTGGGTTAAGCCTCTGCCTTGGGCTCAGGTCATGATCTCAAGGTCCTGGGATCCATCCCTGGATTGGGCTCTCTACAGCCTGCTCCCCTCTCTCTCTTTGCCTACTTGTGATCTCTCTCTCTCTATCAAATAAATAAATAAAAGCTTTAAAAAAAAGAATGGAACCATACTATATATAATATTTGACTACATACTTTATTCATTTATGATATTATATAGAATTTTTCACATTAATACATATGGATTTCCTAATTTTTATTAGCTAAATGGTATTTTGATGATACACCATTATATATTAAAAAATATTTTTTTAGAGGCGCCTGGGTGGCTCAGTGGGTTAAAGCCTCTGCCTTCAGCTCAGGTCATGATCCCAGAGTCCTGGGATCCAGCCCAGCATAAGGCTCTCTGCTCAGCAGGGAGCCTGCTTCCTCCTCTCTCTCTGCCTGCCTCTCTGCCTACTTGTGATCTCTGTCAAATAAATAAAATCTTAAAAAAATTTTTTTAAAGATTTTATTTATTATTCATGAGAGAGAGAGAGAGAGAGAGAGGCAGAGAGAGAAGCAGGCTCCCCGTGGAGCAGGAAGCCCAATGTGGGACTCAATTCCAGGACCCTGGGATCATGATCTGAGCCAAAGACAGATACTTAACTGACTGAGCCACCTAGGTATCTGATATACCATTAATATATTTGATCAATCACTTATGAATGCCTGTTATAGCTACTATTATGAATATCTTGATGTTATATATTTTAAATATATTTGTATATAAACATATGTATTTATCCCATTATCTCCTTGTAATAAAATCCTAACAGTGGTACTGCTAAGGCAGAAGCTATGAACACTTGAAATATTGATATGGATTTCTAACTTCCCAGTAGAAAAATTATACCAATTTTATTGCTCCGGCAATAGACAATAGAATCATTTATATACATTATTTCTAGTACAGAGTATTTTTTATTTTAATTTTGTTAAACTAAAAAGCAAATATTGTCATCTAATTATTTAACGAAAATTTAATTAGTTATCAACATGAAACCTCTTTCTGTAAATGTATTGAATATTTACATTCTTCTGCAAGAAGATTCATTCACATCTACTTCTCATTTGGGGTGTTGGTCTTTCTAATTTGTAAAAGTGCTTTCCATATTAATGTTATTGATTACTTGTACATATATTGAAAATACTTCTCCCAAGTTATCCCTTAACATTTGATCCCTTATATAATTTTACAGTAGAAAATATTTTTTGGAAATAAATGTCTTTTATCTAGTCTGCCATTGTTACTGTCCATGCAAATTTTTTCTCACTTTAAGATTATGAAAGTATAATTTGTATTTTCTTTAGTTTATAGCTTTTTTTTTTCAATTACATTTTTGATTCATTTAGAAGGGTTTTTGTTTGTGATATGGAGTGAGGTAAGGATAAGCTTCTTCTTTTCCCCACATGGTTAGCCAGTTGTGCCATCACGACGTACTTAATGTGGCATTATTTTTTCACTAATTTAAAATTCCTTTCAAAAGAAGGAAACTACAAAGGAAATAAGGAAGCAAGGTTTTTATGTAGTCAAATCCATCAATATTATCCTTTATAGTTTAAATTCTGAAAGAAAATTATGTTTTTTCTACTAATTTTATGAATGTGTATTTTACTTTGTTTTCAAAGTAAACAAAGTAGTTTGTTTGTAGTAAAAGGCATGAGAAAGAAATTAAGCTTATTTATTTATTTATTTATTATTACTTATTTATTTTGCCAGTATTTACCCAGTTCTCTCAAGATCATCGACTAACCTTTAAAATTACTGTGGATTCCTAATATATTTTTATATCTGATTGCATTAATTATAAATAGCTGGTAAAATCCCTCTCATTATATTCTTTTTTTTTTTCTGAATGCTTTTGGCTATCTGCATACTTCTTTTTAGATGAAATTTATTATCCTTTTTTAAAATCTCAGTATATACAAGCATTATTAGATGTAGAGACTTTAATATTCTATAGAGCTTTCTGAGACATAATAGTGAAGTTCTTATGAAAAAATAGAAACTTACAGAAGTAAATCCCCTCGCTTTTGATCAATAATCTGTCTGAAAAAGTACAGAGGACACTTAACATTTTTTATTTCAGGTATGATTGGAGATTTTTTAAAAAAGAAATTATCTTCTAATTCCATGTATTTCCTAAAATTTCACAGCAGTCACCACGAAATTGTTAATACCTGTTTAGACTTAATGAATGGGTAGCTGTCTCCAGTTTTAAGGACTAGAAGAGGGACTTAAAACCAGTCCCTTCCTAGGTCTATGGCAGTCGGGACCCTAGGAGAATAGGACGTGAACTCCAGCATAACAGCAAGATTTGGTTTCAAGGACTCTGTCCATATTATCACAGAATAACACAGAACATGACTGACACTCAGCTTTATGAGGCCAGCAATCTCTCCCCTTGCTCTGCCATTTATAAACAAATCACCAGGTAACAGCTATTCTTGTGGTTCTATTTAGTTTTCTTTGAGCATTATTATAATAGCTCTTTCTAATGATTAACCAGCTTAAGTGGAAAAGGAAAAAGTGAGTAAGGGTTTTTCCTGTAAACCAAATAAAATAGAGGATGCCACAATCCAGTATTAGCAGTGTACTATACTGAAAGAATCATGTCTAGCAACCAATATTATTATTATTTTTTAATTAATTAATTTATTTATTTGACAGAGAAAGACACAGGGAAAGAGGGAACAGAAGCAGGGGGAGTGGGAGAGGAAGAAGTAGGCTTCCCGCTGAGCCAAGAGCCTGATGCAGAGCTGGATTCCAGGACCCTGAGCTCATGACCTGAATGGAAGGCAGATGCTTAACAACTGAGCCAACCAGGTGCCCCTAACAACCAGTAATATTACATATTAATGCCAATTTTTACTTATTTTTCAAAGAATTTTAAAGTGGGTTCAAGAAATCATTCCAAACACAGCTTCTTAAAATCCTGTACCTCTGTTCCTCCACTCTCTGAAGCCCAGAGGCTTCCCCAGAGTCTGAGCATTCAGGGTCCTCCCGTCCATCAGTAGTGTTTTCTCATTAATAATCTTACATGTAATGTCTGTCTCCTCTTTTCTCACTTTTTAAACTTAACTTTTCTCTTTCTTACTTTTAAAAAAATTTTTAGTTCCCAGTCCTTTCTATGATGCTTCCAAGTCTGCATTACATGATTATTTTTATTTTATAATTGATGTATAACATATACAGAATATAACATATTCAGGTGTATTACATAATGCTTTAATATTTGTGTATATTATAAGACGATTACCAACAAGAAGTCTGATTGACATCTCTGACTTTATAAACTAACCAGACATAATTCTTCCCAAACAGTAAAGGCTGGGGATAGGAGGAAGGGGTGTGATGAGTTAATACAAGATTCTCCTTGACAGATGGAATGGCAGGGCAGAGATAGTTCAAAGCTAAGAAAACTTGCATATTAAATAATTTTGTCGCTGTCACATTTGTACAGATTAATAGAATCCTGTCTAGGTCATATCAAGTTGTGCAATTAGGACTGGCATCTGTCAAAGGACAAAGACATTCATAATTATTGCTATCTTTTATTTAAAGAAAGGATTGAAGTTTTCTGAAGCACAACTCAGAAAGAAATTAGACAAATAAAAGATGGGGAGAGTTATTAATAGCTCTCATTTATGAAGCAATTACTACATTCTATGCAGTGGGCTAAGGGCTTTATGTCATAAACAACAAGACTTTGTGTGTTTGTTCTTAACCCAAATTTTCAAGGACAAAAGAGATAACCAGAATTTTAATTGAGTTGTCTCAAAGCACATAACTAGCAACTGGTGATCAGTCTTTCATTGTATGTTCTCTGGTTCCACATTTATAATAATTCCAAGAGACTGCAAGATAGGCAGAATATAGTTAAAGTAGGAAATGGAAGAGTAAAAGCAGCTTTTGTAAAATAGCCAAAAAATTTTCAGTGAAGAAAAATTGTATACTCTTTCTAGTACAGAGAAAGTTCCATGTTTTTCGGTGAAAGAATAAATAAATGAAAAGAAAAGTTTCCTTAATCATTAGCACTATTAATCTATTGTGTCATATTTCATGTTCTAGCTGATTGTTAATTTATTTTTTCATCTTGCTATATTTTGTGAAGCACTAAAAGTTACTTTAAATTATCTTTGTAATGATAAAGGGGTTGTAAACAATTACATGCAATTTTGACAAATCATGTGAGTCAGTTCATGGAGCATAATTCAGAAGTGTTTACTGTTGGATTATTTCTAATTTTACATTGCCTTGAACCCTGTTGAAGATGTTTTGTGACAAGTGAATCAAGAGCTATCCGCTTAAGGCTCTTCCTCAGAATTTCTGAGAAAAAGCCAGAGGATGTCAAATTCCCTGTTGGAATAGAAGCTCATGTTATTCATAATCCCATATTTGGTTATAATCAGGTCAATATGTAAGTGACTTTGAATGTGATCTATGGTGTCCATATTTTCTTTCATAGCTTCAGCAAAGTCTGTGTTCTCCAGAGACAGTGTAGTCAATATCTGTGACTTCCACAACCCAGAAATGTGACATTTAAGGAATCAAGTCCCATGGAAGAATGGATTTCCTTTTCATTTGCACACTGCACAAAGATTAGCAATCTAGTAAAAATGACACCAGCATGAAAAATCTTTCCTCCCGAATATAGGCTGAACTTGCTATTCCATTAGTTCAATACAAATTATCTCTGAGAAATTCCCCCTTGCAGTTACCTGATTAGCAATCGCAATTGCTTCTCCCTGTTTCGAAGACCTTGATTAAATGATATCCCCTCCTGATTACTTTATCAAGTCCAGCTACTATGGATTATTGACAGCTCTGTGTTAACTGTCTTGTTTCTTTGGCAAGCCTCCAGACAAATGGAAAAGCAGCTGTTTCTTGAGATGGAGAGAAGAGAAATGCCGATTGATAGGCTCCTTATGGTTTGTGCAAACTGACAAACCATTAGCTGACCTTGAAATAGTTTTGGTGGTGGTTATGTGTTGGACATCCCTTTGGATTACCAAAGACTAGATAGCAGAGGTGGTTGATACTCCAATCAAACCCCCATCATGTTACAGCTTGTAGAAAGCAGGCATATTATTGGTTGTTTAGCAGGTTTGCTTGATGGAGGAAATGAACTGCTTTAGCCTACTTCTCATAGTTCTGGCTGCACACATTGTCCAAAGCCACAAGGCTTAAATTTGACTTTTGCCTTCCTTTTCTGTGAAGCTGAAATCGTGTGTGAAGGCTGCTGAACGTGCTGATTCTTATCAAATAGCTCTATACAACAGGGATGGCTATCTTTTTGTGTATCTTACAAACTCACAGAGGCTTTGACACGTGGCCAAGGATGACTTAAAAATCTTTTTAATTATCCTCCCATCAAGATCTTTAAGTATAGATTATTTCATTTTTAGTTGTTTCTCTTCTCTTTCAAAATATTAAGTCCCTTTTTATGTCCGGTGTTCGCCCTCTTCTCCCCCTGCCCCCCCCCCCTCCTTCTTCTTCTTTCCTATTCCAAATGTCTCTTCAATCTGAATCTTTTAGGAGGTGGACAGGCAAAATGTTGAGAGAGAAGGCCGGAGATGAATGAATATTACTTAAATACAACAGTGATGTCTGCCTTTCCTTGCATTTCAACTACACTTTTTTTCTTTTTGTTTTCTTTCCTTTTTTGTTTTGTTTTGTTTAAATAAACATTATTTCAGAACAGTTTTGGATTGGCAGAATTAACGTGAAGGTTGAGAATTTCTGTATACCCCACTCTCTGTTTCCCTTAAATATCCTATATCAGTATGGAATATTTGTCATAATTAATTAACCAAAGGTGATAAATTATTACTAAGTATACAGTTTATTCGTATTTTTTTCCTTTTACCTAATGTCTTCTTTCTGTCCCAGGATCCAATCCAACGGATCATATCATATTTAATTTTCATGTCTCCTGAGGTTCCCCTTGGCTGCAAGTTTCTGACTTTGTTTTTGATGACCTTGAGAGTTTTGAGGCATACTACTCAGATATTTTGTAGACTAACTTCCCCTATATGTAAAGATTGATTTTTAAGTGGGGAAACCTAACAAACGTACCTCATGCCAGATGAACAAGTTCAGCATCAACAGTTATAAGTCTTGGTGGCGGTACGTACCCTTGATATGATGTAAAGGGAATGGCACTTTATATCTGTGGTTTTCTTTCCCAAAACTCTTTATCCCAACCTAGTCATGAGGAAAATATAAGAAAAATGCTAATTAAAAGACTTTCTATAAAACTCTTGAACAGTATATCTCAAAACTGTCAAAGTTGTCAAAAACCAACTAGGGGTACCTGGATGACTCAGTGGGTTAAGCCTTTGCCTTCGGTTCAGGTTATGATCTCAGGGTCCTGGGATGAAGTCCCACACGAGGCTCTCTGCTTAGCCTGTCTGCTTTCTGCTCTGCCTACTTGTGATCTCTTTCTCTGTCAAATAAATAAATAAAATATTTAAAAATGATTTATTAACTAGTTAACTAATACTAATTATTAGTTAATTAACTAACTAAATAAACAGATAAAGGAAGGAGAAGAGACAAATCTCCTTGACAGAAGAACTTTAAGTAATTTATGTAGATATTTCATCTTTACTATGAAATCATGAATATTTATTTTGTTCTTTTGGTTAAAGTCCAATACTACTGTACTTATTTTGTTACTTACATTCTTGGAATTGGAACTCTTTTAGGTGACTCTTGTAAACCTTTGACATATCCCCATCATTGTGGGTTTTTTGTTTTTTGTGTTTTTTTTGGAAGGGAGTACTTACTACTCCAAAAACATTTTTAATTATGGTGAAGTACACAAAACATACAATATGTATACCATCTTAACCATTTTTAAGTATGTAGTTCAGTAGAGTTAGGTATATTCACATTGTTGTGCAACCAATCTTCAGAACCTTTCATTTTGCAAAACTGAAACTCTATACCCATTAAACAACTACTCCCTCTTTCTTCTCTCTCTCCAGTCCCTGGAAGCCACCATTCTAGTTTCTGCTTCTGTGAATTTGACTATTCTACACACCACAAATATTATATTGGTGGTATTATACAGTATTTTTTTTTTGTGACTGGTTTCTTTCACTTAGCATAATATCCTTGTGGTTCAGCTATGTGTCAGAATTTTCTTCCTTGTTAAGGCTGCATAATATTCCATTGTGTGTATATACCACATTTTGTTTATCTATTCATCCATCATGGGACATGGGTTACTTCTACCTTGTGACTATTGTGAATAATGCTGCTATGAACATGAGCGTACAAATTTTTCTTCCAGACCCAACTTTCAATTACTTTGGATATATAACCAAAGTAGAATTGCTTGATCGTATGATAATTGTATTTCTGTTTTTCTTTTTAGGAATTGCCATACTGTTTTCCATAGTGGCTACACCATGTTACATATCTATCAACAGTGTACAATAGTTGCAATAGTTACAATTTCTGCACATCTTGCCAATCTTGTTATTATCTCTCTCTCTCTCTCTTTTTTTTAATTTGATAGTAGCCATCCTAATAGATGTGAGATCTCATTGTAGTTTTGGTTTGCATTGTGTTGATGATTAGTGATATTGAGCATTGTTTCATATGGAGGAATGTCTATTTAAATCCTTTTCCCATTTTAAAATCAGGTTATTTGTTTTTTGTTCTTGACTAGTAAGATTTCTTTATATATTTGGTGTATTAATCATTTATCACAGATATATGACTTGAAAGCATTTTCTCCTTTCCATAATAAACTTTTCACTCTATTATTGTGTCCTTTGATGTATAGTAGTTTTAAATTTTGACATAGTCTAAATTAACTATTTTTACTTTTGTTGCCTATGCTTTTGGTATCATATCCCAGAAATAACTGTCAAATCCAACATTATGATTCCTTCTCCCTATCTTGTCTTCTAAGAGACTTACAATTTTAGCTTTTACACTTACTTCTTTGACCTATTTTAACTTGGTTGTTATATATAGTGTAAGGTATTGACTCAACTGCTTTTTTTTTTTTTTTTTTTTGCATGTGTATATCCAGTTTTCTAACATCACTTAGTAAAAAGACTGCCTTTGTCCCATTGAATGGCTTTGAGACCTGTCAAAAATCATTTGATCATATATGGGAAGGTTTGTTTCTAGAACATTTTTTCTATTTATTTGGTGATCTGTTTGTCTTTATGGCAGTGCCATGTTATTTTTATAACTGTAGCTTGGTAAGTAAGTTTTGAAATCAAGAAGTGTGATAGCTCCAATTTTATTCTTTTTCAAAATGTTTTGGCTATTCTATATGAGTTTT
Organism: Mustela nigripes; assembly: GCF_022355385.1. Taxonomy (NCBI): domain Eukaryota; kingdom Metazoa; phylum Chordata; class Mammalia; order Carnivora; family Mustelidae; genus Mustela; species Mustela nigripes. Next base: position 34,745,730 of record NC_081559.1, on the reverse strand, counting down.
ACAATGGATTTTTCTATTTCTGCATAAAACACCATTGGGGTTTTGATAGGCTTTGCATTAAATCTGTAGATCACTTTAGATTATACTGACATCTCAACAATATTAAATCTTCCAATCCATGAACATGGGATGTCTTTCCATTTATTTGGTTATTTCTTTAATTTATTTCAGCATTGTTTTGTAGTTTTCAGTGTACAAATCTTTTGTCTCCTTGGTTAAGTTTATGACTAAGAATTTTATTCTTGAGGCACCTGGGTGGCTCAGTCAGCTGAAGGTCTGACTCTTGATTTTGGATCAGGTCATGATCTCAGGATCACAAGATCAAGTTTTTTGTTAGGCTCCATGCTGGGCAGGGAGTCTGCTTAAGACTTCTCTCTCTCTTCCTCTTTCTGCCCCTCAACTCCCCCCAAAATATAAATGAAAAAATTTTTAAAGTAACTTTATTCTTGGCTCAGTCATTAAGCATCTGCCTTTGACTCAGGTCATGAGATCCCAGGGTCCTGGAGTTAAGCCCAGCATTATGTTCCCTGCTCAGCAGAAAGCCTGCTTCTTCATCTCCCACTTCCCCCTGCTTGTGTTCCCTTTCTCACTGTGTCTCTCTCTGTCAAATAAATAAATGAAATACTTAAAAAAATAACTTTATTTTTCCTAATGCTATTATAAATTGATTATTTTCTTAATTTCCTTTTGGACTGTTCATTGTTAGTGTTTAGAGATACACTGATTTTTGCATCTAATAACATTTAATTCTAATTTAACTCATAGCTTCGGAAAACAAGTATAGAATGTTAAGGTGTATTTTGGGAAGTATTCGTTTGCCTGAAGAGGAATCTATTACCTCAGTATTTTGATTTCAGTTGTTTCAGTCATGTATATGACTCAGCAACTAATTTATTTAAATTGGTTCTTGACTTAAGGACTTTCCCTCTTACCATCTTGCTTTCATTTTCATGAGAGTGGATATGCTTATCCTTCTTGGTAATGGGAAAAAGAGAGACAGGATTAGTCTCATCAAGTGGGGGTAGATTCCCTCAGATAGTGATGGTATCACTGCTACTGGCAGAAAACCCTGTATCACGTGAGCCGATTAGAATATACTTACTTGCTAGGAATATGGTTTTGAGGTTAGAAAAACCTGGTTTCGCTCTAATTCTAAGATTTACCAGCGGTGAAAACTTGCTAAGTTCCTTACTATCATTAAAACTTAATATTATTACTATTTATTAAAATAATGAAAATACTAATACCTACCTCTTAAAACTCTTATATACATGAATCTAAGCATATAAGCACAGACATGTGGAAAATGAAGCATTGCATTGCTGTCATGCTTGCCACATGATCAATTGTCAAGTATTACAATAAATTTAATGTTTAACGTGAGAGTTTTTCAACTTCACTATTACCAAATGAAGTAGAAAGAAATACTAGTTTCAATTGGAAAACACAACAGCACTAATGATTTTTTTGTGAGGGTGGTAGAAAGGATTTGCAGCAGAGGCATAACCAGATAGTCTTGTTTCCTTGTCTTATCTTTTTATTTAGAAGTTGGTTGAGAAAGATCAGCTGTGGTAAGGGGGCTCAAAAAAGATAACCCATGTAACAGGGGACAGAATATGATTTGTGGTACAGAATTCATAATCTATGATGATTAGAAATTCAGATACCAAATTTCACAGACTGGCTCCATTCCAACTCTCCTGAATGTGTGCCTGAATCCAAATAGCATCGTTAAAGAGAAAAGAACAGCAAAACTGTGAAATGTGCAGTTTAATGAACTTCCCAAATATAGGGCCTCAAAAAACCCAGCTCTAAATGAAATAAATAAATGTGTGCTAAATGAAATTCTATCTTCCAACACTCTGAAAGCCACTTGTCCAGAAGTCCTCCTACAGCAAATATGCTTGGGATTTTCTTAGCAAATGTGTATCACTTCAGATGAAAATAGTTGAAATGGAAACAAGTGGGTAAAAAAGTAGAATTAGAGGAGTGAACAGATGGTATGTAAGTATAATGATGATCCAATTGCACCATATTATAAATGAGCTATCACAGAATCTCAGAGGAGCTTCTGGCCAAACATTTGAACATAATGGAGAAAAGCCCTACTTGTATCTCCCTTCCTTTTTTTTTTTCCCCCTTTCTTTCACAATTTAAGTACATCGCAAACAAATGAAGCAACTTACCACAAAGTGTAACACAAGATGCCTACTCACACGACCCATATCCCTCTTAAAATCCTTTACTGGAAATTTAAAAAGGCCAGGTGGGCCTTGGTTGGAATATGATGTCTAATACTGTTTCTATGGAACATACAACACAAAACGCTGATCGCTGAAAGGGCCTTTAGAACAGCAAGAACACAGCACTTTCCCCTTCCTGGTCTCTCAGGCAAGCCATGCATTTCATCCCCCTCTGCAGTAGCATGGTTTTCTGGCGTCTTTTCTAATTTCCTCAAATTGTTGGTGGAAATTGCTTCAAATCACTTTGTTATCTCTCTCAGATGTTCTCACTAAAACTGAAATAAAACTGAAATAGAGATGTCATCTGCAATCATTTAACAGTTTTTAAGAGGACTTCTGTGAGAACTTCAGAACATAGTTTTACATTCAGTTCCTTTCAGCTAGGTGGAAACACTAGCAGAAATATTTGCAAGGGTCCAAAGATTATTTCATTAGTTTGAACATCAATTAGTTTCAATTCTGTTCAGCAAATATTTCCAGAACACCTACCGTCAGCTTAGACCTGAGTTACACAGATGGCTTACACATTCTGGGGGAACACTGAAATTTCCATGCATGGGAGAATCTGTTGAGCCTAAACAGTTCACACTAGCAAGTGTCAAAGGAAGATATTAACATCTATTTACAGCTGAATCCTTAGTTATAGAAATTGGCACAAATACCTATAATATTAAGTGATGGATTTTGAGGATTACTGTAAAAAAATGGTTTCTCCTCTTTAGCATTACTAAACTCATGGTTCAGTTCTTTATTGTTGGTGGTGGAGAGAACTGTTCTGTACATTGGAGGATATTTATTAGCATTATTGAACTTTACTCAGTAGATGCAAATAATACTAACTCACCCTGGAACCAACCAAAATTGTCTCCAGAATTTTCTAAATGTCTCCTGAGGGACAAAATCATCCCTGGTTGAGACGCTGGCATAAAAGAAAACAAACTGAGGGTTGCTGGGGGGAGGGGGTTTGGGAGAAGGGGGTGGGATTATGGACATTGGGGAGGGTATGTGCTTTGGTGAGTGCTGTGAAGTGTGTAAACCTGGTGATTCACAGACCTGTACCCCTGGGGATAAAAATATATGTTTATAAAAAATAAAAAATTATTAAAAAAAAAAAAAAGATGTATCCCTTGGCCTCAAAGAGTTTCTAATCAGTGGGGAAAGACATAGTACACATAGTAAGTGATTAAATCAATAATAGTATTAAGATGATTCAGTGCTGAGACAGACCAAACATACTATAGAACCTGAGAATAAATCCTTAAGCCAACTAATCTGGCTTCTTACTTGGAGGAGCTTTGATTGCATCATTTCTCAGAACTCTCATGTTGTAAATAAGTTTTCCTTCTCATAAAATTCTCGTCAGTTGCTTTCAATATTACCCATTCACTAATAATTGCCTTTCAGATGGTAGAGAGTAATTTAGAAGAATTATGGTACTAAGGTTTCTAGCCAAATTTTCTCTTTGTTGTGTGATGGCTTATTCTTGATTTTCTGCCTATGTTATTTTTTTCCTAAAAAGTCTAAATTGAAAATCTAAGTTAAGTAAATTGGAGTTAGATTATACCTCTTCTTTGATTGGAAATTATAGGGGTCCAATGTCTAATATTAAAGGAAATATCCTATGGAGTCTAGAGTTTACTTCAAGATAATGGGGAGTAACCACTGACATCACTGACTGACATCAGCAGATTATTCAGCCATTAAACATTTAATCAGGATTAGTCCTGGAAGACATTGTCCTTCAGATCCTTCTTATATTTCAAGGGCAGTGTTGCTCTTGTGAAAGATGGAGACTACAAGATACCCAGTTCCTTGTCTCCCTAGAAAGAAGGCCATATGATGCAATCCTGAATTCAGGAAAGGAAGGCTGCAAGAGATATTGGATATAAGTTTCCCAGGAAAATTTTGACTCCATGATGGAACAAAAACAAAAAAACAAAAATAATTTGTTAGAAGTAACTTCCTTCTTCTTCTTGGTCATGATTGTGTGAGGATCTGATGTTTGGAGCTGCAGCAGTCATCTTAGGATGATAAGGAGACAGCCAGAGAGTCACAGCAACACTTGATGGATGGCAAAAATGAAAAATAAACAGCCCAACATCCCTGGTGACATAACGGAGTGGCTGAATGATTTAATCCTGTATTTGCCTGACATCATACTTCTTGTTAGAGAAGACTGTAGATGCACTTAGAGGAAAAGCTTTTCTTAGCAATAGAGTCTGTGAATTGTAGCTGAAAATTTTCAGGTAATATTTTTACTATATTGAAGACACGCTGTGGGTGAAATTTAAAAAAAAACAAGCAAAAAAAATGACAAATCATACTTCAAGAATTGTATTTTGACATTATTAGGGGCATTCTGTTTCCAGAATTAATGATTATGTATTCAGAATTACCCTCAACTTAAAGAGGAAACAGATAACACAATATTTTTGTCAACTTGATCTTATTATATCTATTATGGGTTGAATTGTGTTCCCTCAAGTTCATATGTTCAAGTCCTAACACCCAGTCCTTGAGAATGTGACCTTATTTGGAGATAAGGTCCTTAATAGAAGTAATCAAGTTAAAGGGAAATCACTGCAGAGGGCCCTAGCCCAATGTGACTGATGTTCTTATACAAAGGGAAATTTGGACTCAGAAACACCCAAGGAGGGAAGATACTGTGAAGAGACATAGAAAAAAAATAGCTGTCTACGGGCCAACAAGAGAGATCTGGAACAGATCCTTCCCTCACAACCCTCAGAAGAACAACTCTGCTGGCCCTTTGATTTTAGACCTCTACCTTCTGGAGGTGTGAGACAATAAGTGCATGCTATTTGAGGCACCTTATTTGTGTGATGGCAACCCTAGCAAACTATTACAATGTCTCAAACTGAACTCACATGCTCTCTAAAACCTGCTCTTTCACTGTCCTTCCACCCTAGTTAATCCTTCCAACTCCGTCCTTCCCAAACTCTGGCAGAAAACCGTGGCATCATCTTTGCCTACTTCTCTCCCACTTCATAGCCAATCAGTTGGCATACTCTTTTGGCTCTGCATTCAACGTTATTTGAGTTTCTTTGTTTCTCACTGCCTCTGCAGTCACTACCCTAGTCAACATCACTGTTGTCTTCCTATTTGATTATAGCAAAAGCTGTGGAGCTGGTCTCTTTGATCACATTGCAGTCTCTTTCTATCTCTTTCTTTGTTAAAATACAAGATGGGTCATGTCATAATCCTGTTCAAAATCTCCAATGCTTTCCATATGACTCAAGTGAAAACCAAAAGTTACTGACAATGCCCTGTGACCTCTCTTACTTTTTTCTTATTATGCTTTCCCTTGGCTAAGGCCATACTGGTTCTTCTTTGAGCTTCCAGGCATTCTTTTTTGAACTCGCAGTTCTTTTGCTTGAGTAATTATTTCTCCCAGATGTTTGCTTAACTCACTCTTACCTACTTCAAATAAGTCATGTGGGAAAATCTCATTTTTTTAAATGAGATCTTTCCTGACTACCTATTTAAATATGTAATTGCTCCCTTCTCCCAAGCCTATACAGAACTCATACCCCTCCTGAATTATCATTTTTCCAATGGTATTTGTTGCCATCTATTGTATAATCTATTTTTTTTCTCATTTTTAAGAAAAATCAATGTCTGTCTCTTATTATAATACAGTGTTTATGAAAGGCAGGGCTTTTTGTCTACTTCATTTACTGCTTTGTCTCTAGTGCCTACAGCAATTTTAAGAAATACAGATGCTTAAAAACTATTTCCACGATAAACACATGAGTGAACAAGAACTCATTTTACCACCATTTATTACAATACTAGGAGTTCCAGGAAGTTTGGCATCATCAAGAAATTCTTATGCTTTGTAGCATGTTACTCTTAGCTTTAAAAATTAAAATTCCTTGCAGGATATGTAAAATGTTTTAGTGCCTTGAAATAAGTAATTAAGTACTTACTATATAAATCCCTGTGTCACATAAGCTCCTGGCACCACATTTAAGGCATATTAGGGGTTGAGAAAAGTTTTGTTTAGGGAGTCAAACCAAAAGTACTGTGCTTTATTATCTTAAATATCATACTCCTGGACTCTCTGAGTGACTGAGATAAGTGAACCTTATTATTCTTATTGTTTTTCCTCTTTATTCAGAGCTTGTTCCCAGGACTATGGTTTTTAGAGTTATCTGAGTAGAAAGCTACATTAGTAAATAGCTTCCAATCTTTCTTGATGCAAATAACAGACCTAACTTTTGTTGCTACATAGTTATAATCTCACTGGGGAAGGTAACATAAAATAAATCTGTTTCTACTTTAGATTCTTCCAACCCCTCTGAACATGAATAAAAATATCTTCCTTTGATTTTTAGCAAATACATTATATAGAAATATTTAGTATATCAGCTGTAAACATTTTGTACAAAAGCAGCGTAAGTATCTTTTTTCATCTGTCTTATGCTTGATAAAGATTTAGACTCTGTGATTTTAAGCCCTGTCATTTACCTGTAATCATTTCTTAGAGGGGATATCCTGGGGGAATTCTGAGGATGGTTATGAGCTCAGGTTAATTTACACTCAAACCTTCAAGCACAGATATTTTTAAAACTTTACTTATTTTTTTAAAGAACTTCCAGGGTCAGAAAATCTACAAGGGCATACCTTACAACCTGAGTTTAAATCATGGCTTTAAAAAAATCTATATCTAGCTTAAGTCATTCTTGATAAAGATATATTTTGTTGTTGTTGTTGTTTAGTTCTTAGTGGATATGGGTGGGCAATGTCATAAGGAGAAAAAAACGTACTTCAAGGTTATACACAAAACACAAAAGCAAACTTGTAAACTACAGGTTTCTGACAAATGATACCTATAGAAATTCTTGCCAGAAATTTTGTAGTGAAAAATATTGAAACTCTTTTTGGAGTAAATCTATATAGAACCATAAAGGGGGAGATCTTTGAGAATGTCTCTCCTCTCTCTAATATACAATTTCAAGACCACACCTTTTGTGTGATAATTAGCAATGCAGAGGCAATAGTTTCTCTTAATTCTTTCTTCAGGCTGTTGCCAAACAAGTCATCTCCAAGCATAGTTGCTCTAAAATCTTCAATAGCTCCTCCTTGCTTTTATAATACAATCCAAACTTCATAGTTTGGCATTCCTGACCATCTTAGCTCAGATCCCCTAGAAGTGAGTTCTTGTGCAAGTAAATGATTAATGCGTTGTTCCTAGCAGAACCCAAGCACAGAAGAGCTTTCAACTGACATCTAGACTTCACCATATCCCAGGGGGAACTCTGGAGCATGAATACTATAGGAGTTTTTTCATCTTGAGGGCAAGGAGACTGCCTTTTGTTCCTTTGTCTCAGGAACTGCTGCCCAGCATGGATGAAGCAGGTCCCATGCATCTCCAGCTCAGGCAGCATCCTTCAGCCATTTATTGTTTTGCAGGGCATGCTATGGCTATGAGCCTTTGCTGCCAACACTCATGACCATTGGGGGATAGGTGTACCAGCCCAGTAACAGGACCCTGGGTGAGGACTCCTAGAAGCTAATACACAGTATCCTTTGACCTGCCTTCAGTCTTTTATATCATTCCCCCCTTTCAATTTCCCCTGCTGCTTCCTGTCAACATTTATTCCCCCTTCCTCTTCCTTTATAAATATTAGGCTTTAAGGATCTACAGCTTCTTTAACATACCCTTCAGGGACCTGGATGATGGTTCACTGGGAAATTCTCTCAACAGCTGATAAACCAGGAGAGCATTTACAACAGTATGTGTGCATCAGATTGGATCCTCATTTCTGGGCAAATTCAGGATGCTGATTGAATTCAGAGACAAATAGTTGTTGGTTATTCTCAGCTTCTGAAGATCACCTGCATGAGAAAGGCTCGTGGCCTCTTTCAAGCCAGCAATGGATGATGGAGAAATCGTTTTGACACTTCTCATTTCTCTGGCTTCTCTCCTTCTTTCCTCTTCTGCAACATCTGTCTTCAGACTCCAGCCAGAGAAACTTCTCTGTTTTAAGGATTCACATGTTGAGATTGGGCTCATGTGGCTATTCCAGGATCCTCTCTCTATCTTAAGATTCATAACCTTAATGACAACTGGAAAGTCTCTTTATAGAAGTACCTTGATTAGGGTTGAAAAACCAGGAGATGTGGAGTTTTGGAGGCATCTCTTTATAATTCTGCCTACCACAGTGGCATAGGTTGAAATTTCATTCAATGTGTATTTTAACACTTATGTATGAATGAACAATTAAATGTCATTCTCCTTCCATACTGATTTATTCATTTACTCATTTAATGATGGTTTCTGGAAAGCTTCTTCATTATTTTCCAGGCACTGATCTGGGCATTGAGAATGTCGTGATGAATGACACTGGGCCTATGTTAGGAGTAGAATCACCACTAACAACATATATGGTTATGGCAAACTTGTCTGTGGCTAATGAGACTTAAGAATTAAATATAAATTTCATTTTATTGTAATTAATTTAAATTTAAATAGCTTCATGTGTTTGGTGGCTACCATACTGACATCACGGAAATACTGACAGTACCGATAGAATATTTTGGTCAAAGCAGAAAGTTATCTTGGTAATGCTGTGCTAGACAGATAAAGTTCCTGCCCTCTTGTAGTTTATATTCTAGTATGGAATTGACATTTTTTTTTTTTCTGGAAAGGGCTAGGTAGTAAAGTTTTTAGACTTTATGGGCCAAATGGTTTCTATTTTAACTACTCAATGTTGCCTTTGTAGCTGAAAACTGCCATAGAGACATTGTAAATTAATGAGCAAAACTATGTCTTTCAATAAATTTTTTAAATTAATTAATTTATTTTTTAAGATTTTATTTATTTATTTGAGGTGGGGGAGAAAGGATAGAGGTAGAGTGAGAGGGGGAAGCAGGCTCCCCCACTAAGCAGGGAGGTAATGCCAGGCTTGATCCCAGGACCCTGAGATCATGATGACCTGAGCTGAAGGCAGGTGCTTAACCAAATGAGCTACCCAAGCTCCCCTCAATACATTTTTTAAGAAGATTTTATTTATTTATCTATTTATTTGAGAGAGAGGGATAGAGCACAAGTAGGGAAAGGGCAGAGTGCCCCTAGTTTGCATATCCCAGCTCCTGTGGTGGATTCCCCACTCTCTCATCTTCTAGCTGTTGCTGGGTCTTCCCCATTTTGCTCTGATCTTCACTTTTACCACTAGACCACGTATTCTAACATCACTTTATTCAATATTCTATGGGATTTCATTCTTCATCAGTGTGTAAAGGCTGCCACGACAAAATACCACAGACCGGGTGGCTCAAACAGCAGTTATTTTCTCAGTTCTGGAGTCCAAGATCAAGGGGTCGACAGGCTAGGTTTCTTTTGAGGCCCCTTTCCTTGCCTTGCAGGTGGCCACCTTCTCCCTGTGTGCTCACATGGTCATTCCATTGTGGATCCCATTCGTGCTGTCTCTCTGCAGGTGAAGATTTCCTCTTTTTATAAAGACACCAGCCAGATTGGTTAGGGCCTATCCTAATGGCCTCATTTTAACTTTATGACTTCCTTAAAGATCTTATCTCCAAATGCAGTTCTATTCTGAAGTCCCTTCAGTTAAGGCTTCAACATATGGAATTGGGGACACACTATTCAGCCCATAAAAACCTTAAGTTTTAAATACACGGATTTTCAAACTTGCCTCAAGTTAAGTCCACTTGAGAGCTTAAGAAAAAAAAAATACAGCTCTAAGTCTTCCTTAAGAGACTCATTGAATACATTTGGAATATGGTCTGAGAATTTAGATTTTTAAAGTTCCCTGGATAAGAATGATGATCAGCCAGGTTGGGAATTACTCTTTGATCATGCATCCAAATGCTGCATACTAAGAAATCCAGACTAGCATGTGTGATGCACCATATGTGACTCGTCAAAGGCATGGTGTTTGCATCTTTATGCACCAGTTGTGAAAATTAAGTCAATTTAAACTAATTTTTCTCAGTTTTTTTCTGATCTATGATACTTTTGAGCAGAGCCAGGTACACTTGGAGAAAAGATTAACTTTCAAGGATGAGGCCAGTTTCCCAGGATGAGGTGGGTTCACTCTGTCTGCTTTTCTATAAGTGATACTGCTCACATGCACAGAAGTAGTGATGATGAGGGTTCCAGATAAAGACCCTCAGGCTGTATGCTGATAAAAAAATATTTAAAATTTTGATGTGCCCTTGATTCTAAGTATCATTAAAAATTATAAGTAACTGAATTCATTAGCATGCATGCAATAGAGAGCTCAGGACCAGGTAGTCCCAAGCTGTCTACTCTGGTTTACTTCCCACCATACTTTTATAGGATTACTCTGTTGCAACCACCCAGCACTTTTCACTGTGCTTACGCACACATTTTCCTCTCTATGGAAAGTTCTTTCGTTTACATTATACCTTTTTAAAATTGATTAATTAATTAGTTAATTTTTAAACATTTTAAAAATGTTAATTCAATTAATTAACATATAATGTATTATTGGTTTCAGAGGTAAGGTCAGTGATTATGTAGCACCCAGGGCTCATTATATCATGTTCCCTCCTTAATGCCCATCACCCAGTTGCCCCATCCCTCCATCCCCCAGACCTCCAGCAACCCTCAGCTTATTTCCTATGATTAAAAGTCTCTTATGGTTTGTCTCCCTCTCTGGTTTTGTCTTGTTTTATTTTTTCCTCTCTTCCCCTATGATCTTCTGTTTTGTTTCTTAAACTTCACATATCGCTGGGAGCATATGATAATCCTCTTTCTCTGAATGACTTATTTCGCTTAACATAACACCCTCTAGTTCCATCCATGTTGTAAATATTATGTCTTTTTTAAAAAAAATGCATCCATAATCTTGATGTCTTCCCCACATCCTCAGGCAGAATTACTTATCACCTCTGTTTATTACTATTTGCCTTCTAATATTGTAAATCTTGTTTATGTGTTTACACTGCTCAAGAGATCAGAGATGTCATCTACCACCCTTCATCTTCATATTCATGGTAGACATTGATAGTCTATTATGACCCTCTTGCCTGCTTGGATATGTGTGGATTCACAACCCAGTTCACAAAGTTTTCCAGAAAGCCACCACTAACTGACCATTTGGCCTGTGAGATTATACATGCTTGCCATTCAGGTACTGAACGGACTCTTAAGAGTAGAGACTGACAATGTAAATTTGACAAATACAAATTGATGGAAACTTGACCTAAAAGAGAATAAATACAGCTTTTTTTTAAATTAAACTTTTTATTTAGAATTATTTGTAAGTTCATAAGCAGTTGCAAGATATAATATGGAAAGATGCCATATACCCTTTATGCAATTTACCCCAATGGTAACACCTTGCATAACTGTGGTACATCACAACCAAGATGCCGACCTTAATACAGTAAGATACTGAACATTTTTGTCACCCCAAGAATCCTTCTTTTGTTGCCTTTTCATAGAGATCACTACCTTCCTCCCGTCTCCACCCCTTTCTTAACCCATAGCAACTACTAATCTGTTTTTCATTTCTATAACGTTTGTCATAACAAGAATGTTATATAAAGGGAATCCTACAGTATTTAACTTGGACTTGGTTTTATTCACTCAGTATAATTCTCTGGAAATTCACTCAAGCTGTTTGTGTACAATAATTTATTCTTGTTTGTTTGTGATTGGTAAGCTATGGTGTGGATGTACCATAGTTTGTTTAACCATTCACGTGTTGAAGGATATGAGTTGTTTCCAGTGTGGGGATATTCTGAATAATGCTGTTATAATATTTGTGTATATGATTTGTATAAGCATATGTCTTCATTTCTCTGGGATGAATGTCTAAAATACAATTCAGAAAAGTAGTTACATGATAGATTTTTTAAAAAATGGCTAAACTATTTTCTAGGTAACTATAGCATTTTACATTTCCACCAACAATGTATGAATAATGGTTTTCCCATATCCTTCCTGGTACTTGGTGTTGTCAATATTTTTAATTTTATCATTCTGATAGGTGCTATTTTGGTTGCAGTAGGTTGTAATTCAAAGACCCTACAAAGGTTCAGACTTTTGAACTTCTGTAGGCAATGGGGAACAATGAAAACATTCTTAAGATGTGTGGATCATGTGCAAAGTCATCTTTCAAGAAAGAAATCAAGTTATTGAGTGCAGAATTGATAGAAAAAGTAAGACAAAACAAAAACAAAAAACCAAGGAAACAAAAAATAGAAGAGAAGGTATAAATCGTGAGCCTGTAGGCAAGTTTGAGAGACATATAATTAGGAATGGATCAGAGTAATGGAGGAAGGGTGGTAATGAAGGAAATCCATAACTCTCCCATTCCATAGCAAGTTTTATGTGGGTAGATGTTAATGATAATTCTTACTCTCTTTCAGCCATTATTTTAACTTAAGTTAAATGTTTTCTTTTCAAAAATTAGAAAACCCAGAGGTTGGTAGGTGTAGTTCAAGTCTATCCCTTAAGTCATGTCCTCCATAATTCCCTTTCCTTCCTAGTTATTGTAATTTTAACTTCCCTCAAAATCATGCCCAACTATGGGCTTTCCCCATTCCTCTAACGATGTACTTTTTTTTTTTCATTTTTCAATAACACATATCAGCTTTAACATAAAATATGTTTTGCTTCTTTATTATGACTGTTGTCTGTCTCCTCTGTAAGTTCTACAGGGTGGCTATAGTATGAGCTCAATACAAGTCTGCTGAATGCAGGTATGTATGAGGAATGAATGAATGAACAGTGCAGTTGCAGAGCTGGATTAGATCGTACCACTCAGTCTTTCTAGACGTGCTTCCCTGGCATTTTTTTTTTATAGGTTGAACTGACAAATAACTTGGAAGGTATTCTGTTGATATTTGCAAACTACAAAACCATTATTGTGCAGTAAGTAATTATATTGGAATTTGAAACATTCACCTCAATTAGACTCTCCAGTGATATTACAAAAACAAAGTTGAATTAAATTGTGTATCTGATCATTCATTTACTTGAGCATTCTCACAAATATTTTTAACCCATTTTATTCTAGAAGAATTGAAAAGGTACTATTTTCATTTTTTTCTTCTTTCACTTCTACTAGAATTTACAGTTCTTCTTAAATCACTGAGGTCACCACTAAACAAAGACGGGTCCGTCACTGTGTTTTCCAACATTTCAAGTTTGAATTCTTGTGGATTCTACTTGTAAAGGTAACATTTCAACTGCATCGCGTTCAACCTTAATTTATTAACTAGCAGATTCTTTTCTGCTAGCCAAGCTCCTGCTTGCCAAGTCCTTCATCCTTTATTTCATTATTTCCAACCTTTTTGTTTTGTTCATCTGCCTCCTGTAGGAGAAATATCCTCCAGTCAGCAGATTTTCTCAGAATCTATGAAGAGGGGGCGGCTGATCTAAGTGCTTGCCGGCCAAGAGAGGGTAGAGGAGCACGGGAGTATCCCTTAAGGTAGAAAGTCCTCTTGTTACCAGATTTGATAGACTGAAACCAAAATATTGAAATAGATGACATGACATTATCTGGCTTTAGGTGCAGGTAGAAAATGAAATTGAAGACTTTCTATTAGATTCCCAGAAAATATGAGCCTGCAAATGGGCCTGTAATTGCGACATTGTGCAGCTCATCACAGTTGAAAACCTTATTGCTTTGTGTCCCTGCAACTCCCATTTGCATGTTTCCTGGATGACCATGCTGGTGATAATCAAACACGTTCACCTCTTGGCTGGCTCATTGCCTCGCTGAAAAGCCCTTCATGACAGCATGCTTTGTTGTTTACCTAGGTGTGTTTTCTGTTTTCTTTAAAGGAGACGTTCTGAGACAAAAGGAGCAAAGGGACAATGTGCCACTGGCACAGAAAACCCATTAAGGTTTATGTCAGGCCCGTTCTGTGCCAAATACCAGGGAAATCACAGGTGTGTTCTATCTGAGACAATGAAACCCATGTGCTTGGGCATATGAGTAGATCACTAACATCAGCTCCATTGGGATGATGTTTTTCAAATATAAATCAGGTTAATAAGTACCACTATAAATTAAAAAATAAAACCAAATCAAGATCCAATGGTGATTGGGGACACTGCATAATCCTCATAAACTGCAATAATATAAAAATGTCTACGAAAGAGACAGTCATTTTCTGCCTATGGTTTGCTGTCATTTGCATTCTCTTCTCAGAGCTAGCTGATTTCTGCTGGGCTCTCTCTGCTTTTCAGGAACAGAGAGATAAGGACATTTGTCAAATTCATGCTTGTTTCATGCAACTGGGCCCTCATACTGGATTTTGCAGCCTATAGAGTTCTAAGTTGATAGAAAAGATTCTTATTTCTTCAAAAAGCAACTTTCTTTTTCTCAAAATAATAATACCCTCCATGTTTTTTGTTGCTTTATAATAACAAACCCATTTTCACATATTTGCCCATTTAAGCAATACAGCACTCTTAGAAACTTTGGTTATTAAGTGCATTTCATAAGGTCATTAATTTTTATTATTATTTTGTTTTCTGTATGTCACTTCAAAATACTAAAAGAATGAGATAGATATCATTTTTAAAAAATAATAAATAAATAGAGCCAACATAGTGGTCCTAAAATAATCCTGACTGGGTCTCGGGTTCTTTGGTGCTTGGTTCAGTGGTTTCTGCCATCTCAGGAGGATCATCAGAATTAGTCTTACTCAGAGTTTCTGGGTAACTCAGTGGGTTAAGCCTCTGTCTTCGGCTCAGGTCATGATCTCAGGATCCTGGGATCGAACCCCCCATTGTGGGGGGTGTCTCTGCTCAGCAGGGAGCATGTTTCCCCCCTCTCTCTCTCTCTGCCTAGCTCTCTGCCTACTTGTGATCTCTCTCTCTGTCAAATAAATAAATAAAATTTAAAAAAAAGAGAATTAGTCTCACTCAGCAGTTTTCATTCCATGACTTGTTATGCTCCACAACAACTGTTAGAATAAATGTTTAAATTGCTCTCAGAATTAACCATTTTAGTGACTATTGGGAAAGTTAAGGGTGAGGGAACCTGACTGGTTCAGTTCTGGGCACAAAGTGAGAATGGGCAGTTTGTCAAGGTGCATGCATTTCCTCAGTAATGAATTCCTCCACTAATTTAAAAGGGATTAAAGGTGGCCTGTGTTCAAGATGGTACTACTTGCATTTAGGAACAGAAGTTATAAAGAACCATTGTTTCTATTCTTTACTGCCTAATACTACTAATAAGAATTGAAATAAGGTGTTGTATTTATACATGGTGGGCAGCTCATGGGTGGTAGTTAAAGCTCTGTGGTAGATAAGGTCATTTCATTAAATCACATAAAATGAGAGGGATAAAGGACTGAAAGTCAAACTCTGGTGAATAACATTTACATATTAAATGAAACAATAAGATTAAACTCTGAAAAGAAGTGGGAAATATCAGGAAATAATGTACTAGCATCATGAGCATGAAAGTAGGGGAATATATTAATTTTTTAGGGCTGCCATAACATATCTCATAAACTGGGTGGCTTAAAACAAGAGAAATGTGTTCTCTCACAATGTAGAGGCTAGAAGTACAAATTCAAAATGTCAGAAGAGACACGCTGTCCTTGAAACCTGGAGGCAAGGACCCTTCATTGGCTCTTCCAGCTTTCTGAAGTTCCAGCCATTACTTGCTTGTGCTGCATCACTTCTGTCTCTGCCTCCATTTTCATATGGTCATATACCCTCTGTGTCTGTATCTTCACATGGCATTCATCTCTGTGTGTGTATCTGTGTCCAAATTCCCCTCCTTTTTTTTCAAAGATTTTATCTACTTGAGAGAGAGAGAGTATACAAGCAGGAAGGAGGGGCAGAGGCAGAAGGAGAAGCAGACTTCTCACTGAACAGGGAGCCTGATGAGGGATTCAATCCCAGGACCCTGAGGTCATGACCTAAGCCAAAGGTAGATGCTTAATCAACTAAGCTAACCAGGTACTCCAAACTTCCCTCTTTTTATAAGGACATCAGTCTCGTTGGATTAGGACCCACCCTATTGACCTCATCTTAATTTGATTACATCTGCAAAGCCCATTTCCACAATCAGGTTATATGCACAGGTATAGGGAATTAGGACATCATTAGATCTTTTGAGGGACATAATTCAAACCATACCAGTGTTAGAAGAAAGGACAGTAAAACATATGAAATGAAGCAGAGAACTGGTAGGGTAAGGACTAAATGTGTCCGTTGGATTTCATGATTAGAAGTTGGTTAATAACCTTAATTTCAGCAGACTCATTAGAACAATGAGAATGATGGCAGATTCTATAGGGTTGGGAATGGGTAGTGTAGAAAAATCTGTGAAGAGGGTAATAACCAGAATGAGATGTAGGGATGATGAGAGTTGTATGAGTGAGTACGAGTAGGTGCTGTGGAACACTTGCATATGTGTGTGTATTAGAACAGATTTTCATGGTTCCTTCAATCTACTTATTCCTTCCTATTGGTCTTTATTCCTAGGCAATAAGGAGTTTTTGCCATAATAACACTTAAGTGATGTGCTTGAGGTCAATATTTGTGAGAAAAATATCTGTAGCAACTGAAACCATGTATCAGCATGAAGCCAAGACCATTCCTTCTGAATGAGTTGATAGAAATGATGAGAAAGCAGTGAAATGTTCCACTCTATTTTCCTGCAAGGATTGCACACTTGCATGCACTGTAGCTGAATGGAGTTGCCAGAATAAATACAGGATGTCCAGTTAAATTTAAATTTTAGATAAAAAAAATAATGTTTGTATAAATATACTGTGCAATATTTGAGATCTACTTAGATTAAATGTTTTTCATTGTTTATCTGAAATTTAATGGGATGTCCTGTGTTTTTATTTGCTAAATTTAGCACCCCAATATCTGAGTGACTATGTGTAGTAAGAAAAGGGAGAGAGAGAGTGAGAGAGATACTATGACTATAAGAGGAGTCCTAGACAATAGGAAGGGAAGTCTCAAGAGCTAAAAGGGAGCAATTAACTTGAAATACAAAAAAACAATAATTCTTTCACTGAAGCAGGCAGAAAAATGTGGATTAAATATAAATATATCCGATTAGGGGAATAAGAGTTTATGATAATTCATTCCTAATCATCTATACTTTTAGCTGAATTAGGAGGGAAAGTCATTTTCTAGGACTGAAGAGGTAGACGGGAAGTCTTGGGGGGAAGTAGTGAATATTTGTAATAGCCAGTTGGAGGGACTATATATCACAGGAAGTTAGAGGTGATGATTGGTGGTCTAGGAGACCACTAATTGAGCCTCCCTGTTGTGCAATACAAGCAGCAAGAAGAGCAACCTGATTTCTCAAGAGTGCTGCCGAGGAAATGGTTTAAGTTGTAGAGTATGGAGAATTGCCAAGCCGGCACATCCCCAAGTCTGGGAAAGGGATTGATGAGACTGGAAAGGGGAGAGAATACTGAAAAAAATCCTCTCTTTCTCTCTCTCTCTCATGTTTTCCTTCATGTTAGTTTATTGTTAGGCAGGTTCTTATATCACTGTGGCAAGATGCCAACAGAAGTATTAGCCTTAGGCTTGCGTATTAGGTTGATAGAAACTGTTGATTGTCTAATCCTGGGGCTCAGCTACATGGACTAGGATTGGGGAACAGGGTCAAGAAAACTGGAGTGCCATATGGTTTAATGGGCAGATATAACCTGTCACATATATTTCCAGAATTTGAGAACTAGAAAGATGGAAAATGATGTTGGCTGGGGGTGGGGGCATAAAAGAGCCAAACATAAATTGAATACTTTGGCTTAAGGTTTATCCTCCTTTTATAATTTTATGTGTCCACTGACATTCAACCTAATCATATAGAACTCATGAGTTGCAAAGGAGAATTATGGTGAACATAAGAAGTAACTTCCTATTTGCAGGTAAAACTGAACTGAAGTACGTTAAGTTGATGGATGTCTATCTCATTCTTCTAGATCCATAACTGCATACTGGCTAATAGTTATCCTAAGAGAAACATAGTAATTTGTGGTCAGAGTAATAAAGGCATGATCTAATTCAATTCAACAAGTCAGTTTAACAAGAATCTACTGCATGTCTACCACAAAAAAAGTCACTGTGTTAGAAATTAGGAAATATGGTGTGCTATGTATACAAGTGTTCTCAGAAAATATTCTTGAATGGATTTACTAATATATATGAGAAACAGGATTAACAAATCACCTGAAATTTTTGTAATAAAAATTTAATACTAGTAAGGATTTGTGTGGATTTTATTGGGAGAATAGTTATCATGAAGATTGAACTTTGAAATTTCTTCTTGTGTAACTCATGATAGTATAAGTTAGACTGTAATAAGGGAAAACAATTTTTTCAAATTTCAGGGGAAGAAAACAATGCAGCCTTGACTTTTTTTGCCCATGTAGATGTTTGTCTTTCATTGGCAGGGTACTGTGCTCTGTATGGTCCTTACTGAAGGAGACAAGGTGGTATGGGTTGTGATCATCCAGAACACCAGTAAATAGTTCAGAAGAAAGCCAGGCTAAAGGGTAATGTAGTGCCTCTTATGTGCTTCCATCTAGAAACGACACTTCTGCTATATGTCTATGTCCAGAGAAAGTCCCATGGTCACACCTAACTTCAAGGGGCAAGGAAATAAAGACTTTTCATGTGCATGGAGATAGAGAGAAGTGAGATGGCTGTCAATTTTAACCTATCTCCATTTCTCAAAGCTGAATTAAAATATCCAGTCATTAGCTGCTTCACGATGAGGATATCATTAGGAGATTCTAATGGCAACCACCACTTATAAGCATCTATTAAATTCTAGGTATTAATCTTGCAACACTGGGTGGTAACATTGGCTTTCTCTTTTGGTAGGCGAGGAAAATGAGTTGCGGAAGTTATAAAGTTTGTCCACAGTCACAAGAGCTATTTCATGACTATATAAATGGTTCACATTGTCCAATTCTGAGAGAATTCACAAATACCTCAGATGTTTTTACTCAGGGAAACTTAGTGCCTGATAAATGCATGTTGACTAACATTCACTGAGTAATTAATAAACCACTGACCTAAACACTGCTTGTGTATTTTCCCATTTAAGGAATAAACATCTGCCCAACTGTACCAGTTTTATAATTTGCCCTTTCCTTGAGGGAAAGGTAATAAATTATTTCATTGCTATAGTATAATATTTACAAGTATTCAAGTAGGCCAAAAAGAGCACTCAAAGTAGAGAGTATTACACAGAGAAAACCTGAGACTTGACATGGAGAATTCACTCTTCATTTCATCTCCATCTCTCACTCTCTGAATGAATCACTCAACTTTCTTCCACCCTGGCTTCCCTTCCTGTAGAGTTAGTGGGTTAGATCAGTGACCACTATTCACCTTCTTGATACTATCTATGATGGTTTTTCTTTATTCACTCTATATCCATTTAGACTAATTCAACAAGGCAGAATTGAAGCCTCTATCAGTTTTTAAAAAGGGTCTCTAGAGCAAGAAAGAAGAATGACTACAATAATGGTCAGAAAAGGACAAGGATATGCTCAGTCCTCAGCAGAGGAAATAGCCTACTAGGGAACTCTGTTTATGTCAGGTTTTGAGGGATTACTTGCAAAGGAATCAGCATGACTAATTAAAGCAATGGTCCTGATTTATTCTTTGGATATAAAGTAGGTCTACCAATTTCTCAGCTTATTAAAACTTCTCTACAGCCTAAGGTTTTCTGCTTGGCATCAGACTTAATACTGTACCATGAATATGAATCAAGTGGGAGGTGAAGTCAGAAAGATGTTAAATAAAAGGTTAAAAAAACCCCAGCCATTCTCCCCTCATTTCCAGCTTTTTCATTCCTTAAAGACTTTGAGATCATAATTCTCAGTTGGTGACTGAAATCACCTCTTTTCATGCTCCTACAATATTAAAATATCACATTTCTAAAATGAAGTGCTATACCAATGGTATGAAATGTAGGCTATTTTATAGAGTCAAATAACAATTTTCTCTCTAGACAATAAACTCACCACACCAGTTTTTCTCAAGTGACAGTAAACATACCAAAGAATGACTTCTTTCTCAAAATTTTAAAGTTAAGTGCATTTGCTAAAGAATAGGTTATATGATATGAAAAATGCATGCTGCATATAAAGTAAAGTTGTAATTATTTCAGTTCAATCATACCATTATGCAGAAAAGATAGATGCTATTATATAATTCAGCTATGATGACCAACTGAGTCTCCAAACCTAGAGATTCAAGAAAGATTGAACTACTTGGGAGCATAAAGTATTTCAGGTGTCCAGCCAATTATTACCATAGGTCATATTCAAGGAGTACAAATACCTTAACATAGTTTGCAGACTCCAATCTACTACTACTTGCTATTTCAGAGAAATCAGCTAGAGTTTCTTATTGAACAGAAATAGCCAATATTTCTATAACTTTTTTCTATATATAATTTTTTCACAAAAGTTATTTGATACTGTAACACCAAAAAGAGAGTATTATATTGATTCTCACTTTAAAGGAAGGGAAGCTGAATTTCAGTGTCCAAAGCTCAGATTATATTAGGGAGATCATGATACAAAGCCAGGTCCATAGACTCCAAAATCTATACCATTTCGCTGTCACACATAAGCCCTAAGTTGACCATTATATTATCCATTGCCCTCAAAGAAATAGTGACAAATGAAGTAGGATACTTCTGATGTAGCACAGATGTAGTGTCCAAGCCAAATTCAAGAAACCGATATTTATTGAGTGTCTACTATGTGCAGGGCATAGCAATGGGCAAGACAGATCTAAATGTCTGCCTCATGGATTTTTTTTTTTAAAGAAAAGGAGAGAGATGATAGGGACAGAAGGAAATGCAGAGAGATAATCTTAAGCAAGCTCCCTAACCAGCACTGAGTTAGGGAAGGTCTCCCTGAGAATGTAATATTTAGCAATAATTTAAGTCAAGAAAAAGAGATGGAAATGAAGGTAAATTGTAATTTAAAGAATTATCAGGAATAAAACTGAGAATGCAACTACATCATAGCTTCCCAAATCTCCAAAATCCTCCACATTCAACTGAAGGTAGGAGGTATGAGGATAAGCCTTGCTCAGATATCTTGGGTTAGCAGGTGCTAGAGAGGAAGTGAACTTTGGGTTGACTCCAGATGGTATCAGTGGTGAGTGAAGTGCTGGCAGTTAAACACAGGGAGCATCAAACTGACAAAATTCCATTCTCTTGAGGGAAAGGGTGCTTTTCTACTTCCCAAGTTGGGAGGGATTTCCAGGACAGGACCTAACTTTTTCTCCCCACCTTTTCCCTAAACACTTGGCATCTTTGCTTCTTTTGTTTCCTTCATCTTTTCTTTCTAATTTCTACATAATAGGAAAAGAAAAAACAGTTTAAGAAATGGTAATTCCTCCTTTCCTACCCCTACTCCTAATAATTTTACTCACTTCTCATCCCAAAAGTTGTTTTTCCCCCTGGCTATACCTAATTCTCTTTTCTCATGTAAACTCATTCTGTTTGAGAATTTAAGAAATAAAGACTATATTTGCATGCATAAACAATTTCTTCCATTGGGTGACTGATGAGCTTAATCTTCAAGGATCCAGCCAAAACCATTTTAACCCTTTCTTTGCTTTTATTAGTGAAATATACCATTTTACTGAATTATTACAGCTAGACTGGTCAGTTTGGTTTGCCAAGTGTGGCACATCCTACAAAGAAAAATAAAATTGAACCTAACCATCAATCTTCAGGTAATTTGGACTATATAAAAATAAGTTGCCAAATATTTTTACTGTAATACTTCTGGATAGTATTGGAAGGTAAAAATATTCTCACTTTCTCCCTCCTTCCACTTCCAACAGGTGTATTCAATATTACACCAGATTGCCTTCTGTGCTGCTGTCCCAACAAATCATCCATCTGGGTTTCCTTCATCCTTTTTAAATCACAGTGATGAATATCTGACTTTAAAACTTTACATATGGTGTCTCGTTTTGGTTGGCCTTTCTTTAAAAGAAAACTTATTATTTATCTGGGGAAAAAATAGCTCCTCATCTTACAATTTTCTCAAAACTTTCCAACATTTTAAATATTTAGTGCTGTAGGAATAAATGAAATGCCCTAACCTGATTACATTGATAGATGCCAATAAGGTTAAATTTTGGGCTTAGATTATATAGACTTGGAAATGACATTTTGAAAATTTAGAGTTTCTATAAGTTTAGAAATGCAAAGACTTAGAGAAAGTCTAATTGGAAAGGCTATGAGTAGTCATCAATCTGTAATCTTACTTGATGTGTAAATCCAGTATATAACAGCCCAATAAATAGTGCCTAGTTCATGCCTGAACACTACTACCATGTCTTTCAAAATATACAGAAGGATGGGGTGCCTGGGTGGCTCAGTGGGCTAAGCCACTGCCTTCAGCTCAGGTCATGATCTCAGGGTCTTGGGATCCGACCTTATATCGTGCTCTCTGCTCCATGGGGAGCCTGCTTCCCACCCCACCCTCTCTGCCTGCCTCTTTGCCTACTTGTGATCTCTGTCAGATAAATAAATAAAATCTTTAAAAATATATATGTATATACAGGAGTCTCAAGCTGTGTTTGGTTGAGAAAAAAGGAGAAGAATTAATTAGAAATATGATTCTCTCTATTGTCTCAACAGAGACATTTAAAGCATCAAGTTTCAGGACAAATCTAAATATTTTCATGTGTTCTCAAAGATTTTGATAACAAACTTGGGTTTGTAAGAGGGTAATGACTGTATTTTCAAACAATAATAGCCAAGAAATCTAATTTCTGCAAAATTCTAATTTGGTCTATTTTTTTTTCTAATGCAGATACTTCTCTGAAAAGGATTCTAAGGTTGACATCCACTTTGAACATCTTTTCCTTAATTACAATGAGAACATAAAATGTGTTTTATGAAATTATATTGCCAAAACTATTAAGAGCAGTATGTGAACTGTTTAATTCCTCTAGTCTCTGTTTTAAGTATATGGAATTATTTGTATGCATTTTTTACTGCCTTGCACATGGTTTAGTCACATTTATTTAGAGATTGAATCAAAAATAAAAAAATTAAAAATAAATAAAAGTGGATTTCTCAGTATCAGAACCTGTCTTGAAATGTCTAGCTTCATCTTACTTACTCCACACATGGTATTTCTGTACCTTAACTCACTAACAATTTGAGATGAGAGTAATTATGTCATGGAAAATAGTACAGCTTGTTTATTCTTAAGCATACAGTTGATGTTTTCTACAGGTTTCAAATGATTTTTTTAGTGTGTATTAGCCTTACTGTGTATTAGCACTGGGGTTAAAAGCTCAAGGCCAGGAATCAGATTTCCTGTGTTTGAATGTTGGATCTTCTATTTCTCATTATATGACTTGAGCTAATTACTGAATCTCATCCTTATGATGTGTAATAATTATACTTCTTTTTAAAAAGATTTTATTTATTTATTTGGCAGAGAGAGAGAGATCACAAGTAGGCAGAGAGGCAGGCAGAGAGGGTAGGTGATGCAGGCTCCCCACTGAGCAGAGAGCCCAATGTGGGGCTAGATCCCAGAACCCTAAGATCACGACCTGACCCGAAGGCAGAGGCTTAACCCACTGAGCCACCCAGATGCCCCAATATGCTTCTCTTATGCCACTAGATTTAAAAAGCAATATCCATGTGAATGTATTCATCTTTCTGCCTATCACAAAATAGACTTAAATTTTAGGTATTCTACTTGTAATTTTTCCTAAGCACAAATTTGAATTGATAATGCTGACAAAGGATAGTTTTCTGAGTTATACTGCATTGGTCAAGAGTCAACATTGTCTGCCTATTTGCTTGACCAATTCATTCCAGTTTCCCAGAGATTTGCTGAAAGTTACTGCTGACAGCCCTACATCCTGGGAACCTTTATTTAACCTGGGAAAACAGGGATGGATGGTAAGTCTACCTCTAGCCTGGATTTATGACTCTCTAGTCTCACTTTCATTCTCTCTCTCTCTCTTTTTTTATGAGGTAACTCCTGAATTATGATAATTAATTTTTTTAATTTTTATTTATTTATTTTTTATTTATTTGAGAGAGAGAGCATGAGAGAGAGAGAGAGTATGAGAAGGGGGAAGGTCAAAGGGAGAAGCAGACTCCTAGCTGAGTAGGGAGCCCGACATGAGATTTGATCATAGGACTCTAGGATCATGACCTGAGCTGAAGGCAGCCACTCAACCAACTGAGCCACTCAGGCTCCCCTATGTTAATTAATTTTAAAACATCTAAAATCTTACAGTATGTATCATTTAGAAATGTAAATGTTTACTCTAATTTTTAAGTTCTGGATTAAGAGAAACATGCTACCTTGTTTGGACAGGTATTACTAAAATGTGTGAGGGTGATCATTTTTCTTCCCCACACTCCTACAACAAATTTATTGCTGACTGGTTCTCAGGGTTGGGGTCTAGAATGCCTGGGCTAGCTGAAGAAATCTCAAAGTATAGGCTGATTTTACCCTGAGTAGTGATTATTTTCTTGGAGATCTGTGAATTCATAGTGTCAGCTCATGGCTGACACTCAGGGAATCTGGGAAACTCTTAAACATGTAATACAATACATGTGCATATGTTTGTGTATGCATTTTTCAGGGAGAATACTCATAAGTTTTATCAGATTTCAAAAGGAAACCATGGTGCCCAAATGTGTAAGTTTTACTTACTGGAGAAGTCTTGAAAAACTAATATTTGTGTAATTTGGTTCTATTTGATGCTAGGTATACATACTCCCAGTTCCCTATTCCCCCACCACATGCACACTCATCCTTTGAAATCCTTAGATTTAGTGATTGAAATCACTTGATTCAATAATAACTTCAGAATAACGATGCAAATTAGACAGGTTCTGAGTTGGTCACAAATTTGATTTTATGAAGGTGCCTGCATAGCACAGCTGGTTAAGCTCCTGACTCTTCTGCTAAAGTCATGATTTCATGATTCAAGTTGTGGGATTGAGCCCCACCTCAGGCTCTGTGCTCAGCATGGGGTTTGCTTCATATTCTCTCTCTCTGTCTCTCTGCCCCTCCTGCTTGTGCTCTCTCTTCTTCTCTCTCTAAAATAAATAAATCAATATTTTTTGAATATTTGATTTTATTATGTGGAAAGCCTGTATTTGATAGAGCATTTCTGTGAGGACTTTCTTTTTAAGAACAATGATTAATATTATTACAACAGTAACAGAGAGAATGTGTTAGAAGAATATAGGCAAGGTCTTCTCTAGGTTGTATACACAGTGTAACCGTGTTATTTACCCTAATCATGAGCTTAGGTCAGTGACTAAAGAGCACTTCTAATTTTTTTTTTCTGTTTTTTAAGGTTTTATTTGTTTTAGAGAAAGAGAGAGAGAACAAGCGGGGGAAGCAGGAAACTCTCCACTGTGGAGGAAGCTAAGTGCAAGACTCAACCCCAGGATCCCAGGATTCCGGGATCCCAGGATCCCAGGATAATGACCTGAACTGAGGGCAGACGCTTAACTGAATGAGCCACCCAGGTACCCTGAGCACTTCTAATTTTCTAATGAAATCATTTCCTTATGGTAGCATGAAATAGCATGTGCTGAATGATCATCATTGGCAAAACCATAGGCATTCGGTGTTTGAGAGCCAAACTATAGTTGTAAACACAAAATGATCCTAAGTTCCAATAAAAGGTTTCTGAACAAGAAATGGATTAGGAAAAGTGGTTTTAAGACTAAATTTGAGAATAAGAGCATTAGAGGTGCGTCTTTATGTGGCAACAATGCAGGGGTGCATAGGTGGACATGGCAATTTACAGGGGTATATACTTTATTTTTTAATTTTTTTAAAGATTTTATTTATTTATTTGACAGACAGAGATCACAAGTAGGCAGAGAGGCAGGCAGCGAAAGAGGAGGAAGCAGGTTGCCTGCTGAGCAGAGAGCCCTATGTGGGGCTTGATCCCAGGACCCTGAGATCATGACCTGAACCGAAGGCAGAGGCTTTAACCCACTGAGCCATCCAGATAACCCAAGGGTATACACTTTAAATTGCATATAGAGCTGTAGCAAGAGGTGAGTCTTCTGTCATCCAGGCAAAAACATTCCTTGTTGGACATACTGAACTTATTTGAAAAAGCATTACATAAAACTTATCAGATTACCTCTAAATTCATGGTCGCTAATGTTAAATGGACCTTCAACATTGCTTTTTTTTTTTTTTTTTTTTAAAGATTTCATTTATTTATTCGACAGAGAGAGATCACAAGCAGGCAGAGAGGCAGGCAGAGAGAGAGGAGGAAGCAGGCTCCCTGCTGAGCAGAGAGCCCGATGCGGGGCTCGATCCCAGGACCCTGAGATCATGACCCGAGCCGAAGGCAGCGGCCTAACCACTGAGCCACCCAGGCGCCCCCAACATTGCTTTTTTAATTGACTTGAAATTCCATAAAACATATTGTTTATTTCAGTATTTCACAGTACTGTCAAACCTTTAGCCTTCCACCATTCTTCAAGCTCAGTAAATGATTACTTATTGCTTCACAGAGAAAGTATAAGCTGCTAGAGAGGAAAGCATTCAGTTCCTGAAACCAAAAATGCCCATCTGCTAAAATAGAAGTGATAGATCTAGGGCTTCTTCCATTCAAGTCCAGCTTCTTCACCATTAATCAAGTCCCTCTCTTCCTGCCTCCACAGGAATCTTGTACTTTACATGATCTACTGTATTCTGAGTCTTGTTACTCTACTTGAGCTTTCTTATTTCAGCTAAACTTGCCTCTTATTTAAATGAAAGAGAGAGAGAGAGAAAGAAAGAAAGAAAGAAAGAAAGATGTTTCCTCTGTTTTGTTTTCTCCCACTCCTGCACTTTTCTTTTACTCCCTCCTAGTCAAAGTTTTCAGTGGTTGTCTCTACTCATTGTCTCTACCTGCTGCACTCAGTACTCAGTTTTCCACTCCCAAGCTGGCTATGCTAATACTACCAATGACCTCAGCATCACAAAGTCCAAAGGTCAAGCTTTCATTGCTATCTTATTTGAATCTCAAACCCATTCAATGTACTGGATTTTCCTCGAAACAATTTCTTTTTTTTTCCTTGAAACAATTTCTTGATTTGACTCCACTGACACCAGAAACTTGTTTTTTTCATTCAACTCACTGGTCAATCTTTCCTGGTTCCCCTCCCCTCTCCCTATCTTCTTCTCTTCCACTCAATCTTCAAAGGTTGACGTTCCTTCAAAGGTTGATGTTCCACCCAAATGTTTGACCCTTCCCTTTAGTGCTCCCTTTCCAGGCAATATGTGGTCCTCCCCTCCTTCAAACTCAACTGTTGACTCAACATGTGTTAAATGCCTCAAACTCAAGTCTTCAAAACCAAATCAGTTCTCTTTTACCACAAACCTGCTCTTGACCTGGGCATTACTTTTCATTTTTTCAATTTTGCTTACTTCTCTTCATATCTAACATCCTAGTCTAAATCAACAATGTCCTGGACTTGTTCTTTTCCTATTCACTGTTACTCCTTCAACAATTTGCCTCTTTTTCTTTTTTCTCTAAGCAGCCATTGTCTTTATAAACACAGATTTGTATCATGTTATCCCTCTTCTATTATCCATCAATGGTTTGCCAGTGCTCCTAGAATAGCCTCCAAAGTCTTTAACGTGAACTATAAAGTCTTGAAATTATGTCACACATTGATTTCTTAGCCTCATATCTTACTATCCCCTGACACACTGTCTACAATACAGTCACTTTGGCTTCCTTTCAATTTTTCAATTACTGTGTGCTCTTTCACATCATGAAGAGTTCATGCATTCCCCTGCACCTAGCTAATTCATCCTGCAGCTTATGAATCTTTCACTTGACCCAGATTAATTTTCACAGTAGCTCTCTTTCTTAATATTTATAACAATTGTCATATGTGTAATTACTTATCATTATTTGTTTAAAGACTTTATTGCCAACAAGATAATAGGCTCCATAAGGCCAGGCATTATTTGCATTATTTACCGCTGTATCATTAGTCATTTGTTGAATGAAAGAAATACACCAATCAAATCCCCTTTGTGATAACTTCTTGATTAATCTTGGGGTGCCTGGGTGGCTCAGTGGGTTAAAACCTCTGCCTGCAGCACAGGTCATGATCCCAGAATCCTGGGATGGAGCCCCACATCGGGCTCTCTGCTCAGCAGGGAGCCTGCCTCCCTCTCTTTCTGCCTGCCTCTCTGCTTGCTTGTGATCTCTCTCTGTCAAATAAATAAAATATTAAAAAAAAAAAAATCTTGACACACACATCTACAAAAATCACTTGGAAAGCTAATACAATAAAGCCACTGCTTTTAAAGTCTTCTCAGGTGGCCGATGAATTTTCAGAACTCTTCTCAACGGTTTATAAAATTCATTTTTTAATATGTGT
This sequence comes from Mustela nigripes, assembly GCF_022355385.1. Taxonomy (NCBI): domain Eukaryota; kingdom Metazoa; phylum Chordata; class Mammalia; order Carnivora; family Mustelidae; genus Mustela; species Mustela nigripes. The sequence goes on along the minus strand of NC_081559.1, from coordinate 34,717,106 downwards.
GTTTATTTGTTTGCCTGCTTGCTTACAAATATAATAAATATTGCAAAGAGTATAAAAAGCTTATATCAAACAAACAAAATGCGGTGCTTCTGTGATTTGCAAAGTGTTATAAATAGATAACATTACCAAAGAGTTTAGCTGTAACAAATCTAAATTACAGACATGTGAGCAGGGGTAAGGAAACCAGCAAAGTTATGGTGACACATCTGGGATCAGCCACAGAGTGAAACTATCATCACACAGAGGTCTAAGGGGGAGCAGGAACTGTTCCTGGCGGCTGTTGTGTAAATCCATGGAAGAGGGATCTCTGACCTGAAGCTGAGACCTGAAGGAGAACCGTTTCTGCTGATGTGCAGAGAGACTGAAAGGCACCAGCAGGAGGGTGTAAGGTGGGGTCATTCCTGACCCTTTCTGCATGTAACTGCCCCTCGGTCTCTCACTGATGCCTGCCACTGTTCTAACACAACAAGAACCGGGGGACAAGGGGGGGACGGGATAAAGTAGAGAGTAGTTTGCTGGGTCAAGTTTGAGTAGGAGAGAGAGCCTCAGAGAATATTCAGCATGTCTCCTTTCTTTCTTGTGTGAAGGTGGTTCTTTTTTATTGTTGCTGTTTTTTAATGTCTATGGGTTTATCTGTTCTAGATAGCCTAACAGTAAAAATTTAGTTTTCTTGTTTCTAGAACGATGCTTAATAATTTTTTCCTTAGATTCTTTCCATACCACACTGAAGTAGGGAGGTAAAAGGACTAAATAAGAATTCTTTAAATTAAAAGTACAACCCATAAAATGTAAATTTGCCAATGGAAACTTTTTTCAGATGATCATGTGAATAAGATACAGGAAGAAGCTTTGTGAAGATATGACCCAAATGTAACTGTTGTCATCATGACTAAAAGAAAGCTAATGTCATGTATATGATAACACAGAGATGTGTATAAATGCTTTAAGCCAGAGGTGAAATTTTTCTGGATAAAGCAATATGGTAAAAGACAAGAAACAACAGAGGTAGATAATAGTCACTAAAAGCATTTGTAATTAGAGAAAAGGATTTAATTCTACCTCAGAACCCACTTAAATATTATTGTAGGTCAAGACTCTTACTAGTTTGCAATTTGGCTAGCTGAGCCTCTCCTTGTCATCTCTGTTGGAAAATTAAACAAGAATGGTGTGGCCTAATAACAGACATTCTTTTAGCTTGACCCATATGGACTGCTGATAATTGCCCATTAAACAGTGGTGCCATCTAATATATAAGTGCATGTTAGCTCTGTGAGTTTTCAAATAAATAGTTAGATAAATACATTCATTCTGGTTTTCTGAAGTTTATTAGTTTCTTCAAATTACTTGGCTTTTTTAAAATAGTATTCATTTATTTGGTAAAATACTAGCAATTTTTGAAGGAAATGTACAAAACTTGTATTATAGCCAACAAATAATGCATCTGTGCCAGAATTAATCTCTTTGACATAGCACCTTCTGAAAGTAATTTATCTTTTCCATAGTACATGCTTGTACAAAATTCTTTTGTGAATATAACACATAGACTCATCTTTTTCATTAAGCACTTTAAATGTAGCCAGATGCTGTGGTGATGGGGGAATTTCAAATCTCTCTAATATATTTTAAAAAATAGCATAATTACTATTTCTTCTTTGACACTTTTACTATTTATAAAAATGCTCTATGGATATATGCTCTTATTCAATTTTCATGTTTTCACTTCTGTAGAATTTAACAGGAGCAGAGAGTGTTAATGAGAATATCCTTAGGCAGTATTTTTCAAAGCTCCAAATCCAAAGACTTCTACTTCTTTGTTATTGGAAGCAAACAATAATTTTGATGTGTTAAAGACTTAATAAGAAACATGCATAATACTTACTTTTGATACAAACTTTCTCACATTGGGCATTATATATTGGATTTTTGTACAAGGGAGATAGGAAATATCTACAGAGAGGTTTATATTTAGGCTTGTGACAATTTATAAGGTAAATAATTTGCTTTTAAATTGAGGTTTAAAATTATTCATATGATAAAATGCAATTGAAATTAACTTACAAAAACCATTTTCTACTCTAATAAAATGTAGTGGTTTTTTTTTTATATTTCTGGGTCTTGAATAAATAGGAGATTGAAAATGAATATAAAATCATTAATTTCATAAACTATTCCTTAGCACATCTCAAAATCCTATTCCACTACAAATGAACTTTATGGTAAGAAAAACAAATAAAGAATAAAGAAAAGAAAACTCAAAATAATGGCAGGAGGTATACCTGTGTGCTGGAGAGTTTACTATATGTGTTTCTTAATTTGGCTTTGCCCTTTAGTTGACTAGAGATGACAGGTGACATTGACCTGGGTTATATGTGCTGAAGGTTGATAAAGGACAGGAGCAAAGCCCTCCCTCATTGACTTGGCAGGCATTTCCCTCTACATCACCATGGCTCCAACTTTTGTTTTCAGAGGAGAAGTTTCCGTGAAAGCGAGAAATCTGAGGTTTCAGCCAAAAAGGAAGCAGGGAGAGTTACTAAAGCAATGGCTACCTCTGCTCAGGTTTAGTGCCAATGTCAGCTTGACATTTGCTTAGGCCTGGTGGTCTCAAAGATTTGGCTTACAGAGTCATTTTTCAACACTTGATGGAACTGTCAAAAGTAAGACAAGAGTAAGAACCAGGCTGGCTGGACAGTTGATCAACCTCTCCCTACTCTCTACAACCTCTCTCTACCTCTCTCTATTAATAATTAAATCATCTCATGTCTCTGAGCCTTCACATGTAAATTGGTATCTGTCTCACTGATCTCAGGGTGGTGTTCTGGGGTTAGATGAGTGACTGTATTCGAAAGTTCTGTAGCAGCTACCAAGTATTGAGTAGGTAGAAGATGTAGGATTACAATTGCACTTAATAGCTAATATGAAGCACTGACTTGGGAAACTTCTCTAAAAAAGAAACAGAAGGCAATATATCAAAGAAAATGAACTGAACCACTTGAACTTTTGAACAGTCTCTACTCAGAGGCTGTATATTTATTTCTGTTACAAGGATTCAGTCTATTGTTGTGGGTCTTAAACATAAGAAGTATCTGATGCACTTAATAAAAGTGTGATTCCCTAACAATTCCCTTAGGTATTCAAGGTCAGTGCATTTTCTGAAGTCTGGTGATTCTGGTGAAGAGGTCAGTATGGAGTGGGTCCATCCAGCTTCTGTGCTTTTATGGAATATCCTAGCATTAAGGGGTGTTAGCCCTTGGTCAACTGTGATACTTACTACCTATGTGCTCTCAGGCAATGATACGGACTGCATTTTTTTGGGGGGGGGTCTCTACAAAATTTATTTTATTACTAGTGTGAAGATATTTGTAAATAAAGCCTTTTGGAAATAATTAGGTTATGAGGATGGCACCCTCCTGATGCGATTACTGTCCTTATTCGAAGAAACAAGAGAGCTTGCTTCCTTTTTCTGCTCCAAGGCATGTGAGTGTACAATTTGAAGGTTGCCTTCTATAAACCAGAAGGAAGGCTCACACCAGAACCCAACCATATTGGTACCCTGATCTTAGACTTTCGTGTTTCAGAATTGTGAGAAATACATCCTTGGTCTTTAAGCCTATGGTAATTCTTACAGCAATCTGAACTAACTAACATAGGCAAATATGTTTATTTTTCCATCCCTTTATCATTCATTCATTCATTTAGTATTCATTGAGCATCTATATGCTAGATACTGGGAATAAAAACAACCAGACTGAAAAACTCTTCCCTCTTGAAATTCTGATTCTTGTGGTACAAAGGCAGATAACAAGCAGACGAAACTGAATGACAATTCATACTCGGAGAATGGCCATCCATGTTTTAATAGAGAATAGTCATAGGATTTATTTTAGTAAGGTATTTAGTAAGGATTTACTTTAGTAAGTAAGGAAAACACATTATTATTTGGCCATTGACCACATTAATCATGTTTATCCTGAGAGTACACATTTTTAAACATTCTGTTTTCTCATCTGTAAAATGAGAATAAATTAAGGAAATATTTCAAAACGTTGTTGAGAAGATTACATATGATTTCTGTGAAGCATTTAGCAGATCCTCAGGTAGATAGCAAATGTTCGATAACGGTAGCCATTGTTTTTGTTGTTATTTCAGCTCTTAGTATAGTGGAGAAACCAAAAAGCACTAAATAAACAAAACTGTTAGGTAAATGATGTACTCACTTTCCTCCTTTTTGGAATTTTATTAGTGACTCAAGAAAGAAAATGGCTGTTGATAACAGATTTAGACCTTATATAGATTAAAATGTATATTTATATATAGTATGTATTTATATATATTATATATTATATATATGTCTATATGTATTTAGTTATGTTTTTATATATACATATATACACATATATTTTTGCCACAAGTTATAGGAACAAAAAATCTGTTTAAAATGGTCAGATAAGCAGAATTCATTGTCTCACTGAAGGTAAGGCAGTGATTAGGGCTTCAGGTCAAGGACGGACCAGGGGTCTCAGTCAGCCTTCATTCAGCTCCAGTTTCCCATCAGTCTCTGGATCTGCTTGTCTCTTCCATTGCTGCTTCATATAGGCAACCAAATCATGATAATAGTGCCAGGCCTCATATCTGAACCCAACTAGATCCAGTGGAAAAATACACGAACTTTTTAAAGTATTTTTCAGAAGTGAGAAATATTTTCTTTCTCAGCAACTTCAACATCTCTCTGCACCTCCTTTAACAATCGGGTCACTTGATTATTTTTGACCAATCTCCATAAGGAAGAAAAAAGCCATTTATTGGCATAGAGCTTCCCTTCCTTTTCCATGAACTGTGGAAAGGACAATGATCGCAATTGTTGTGCGCTCATCAGCGCCAAGCCTTCAGTTTGAAAAACAATTCTTAAGTCCCTTGAAGGAACTGTTGAGACCGCCACATACTCTGTAAGTAATTCTGGAATCCTTCTTAATCTCACATGGGGCTTTAGTACATTGGGTTATAAGTCTAAGGGAACCAACTCGAAGTGTTCAGAAAACAAGTAAAGGTGACTTGAGGGGGCAATACTTAGACCTCAAGAGCAGAGTTGTTGGTGATGCTGTGTGTGTGCCTGTGTGTGTGGTGTCAAGTTGAAATTCAGAAATGTGTAGGGATAAAACAGTTGTTTCTTCATTCTTACATTTATTAAGTGCCCAGACAATAAATGCCTGGAATGCAGAACCTAACTTCTGGGATGTGGAGGTGAGAGTGAGAAAGGAGTGCGGAGTAAAAACGGAGTATAACATTGGGAACATGGAAAAATGTCATGCTGGTGCAGTCTGCAGATTAACTGGATCATCCTGAAAGGCAAGTTAGGCTAAAAGAAGCTATCTTATACCCTCTCTGTCCAGAGAAAGGAGACAAAGGGAGAAAGGGAAGGAGGGTAATTTTTTTTTTTTAACCAAATGATGTTATGATCTGTTGCACAATCTTAGTCCTTTGAGTACCATCTTCAGAATATTTGTCCAGGGGTGCCTGGGTGGCTCAGTGGGTTAAGCCGCTGCCTTCGGCTCAGGTCATGATCTCAGGGTCCTGAGATCAAGTCCCACATCGGGCTCTCTGCTCAGCAGGGTGCCTGCTTCCCGCTCTCTCTCTGCCAGTCTCTCTACCTACCTGTGATCTCTCTCTGTCAAATAAATAAATAAAATCTTAAAAAAAAAAAAAAAGAATATTTGTCCAAATCAACATGTCATCTGAATCAGTATTTCCTTACTATTTTCCTTAAATAAACTCTATTAAACTTAATTTAATTTTATTTTTATCATACTAATCCCCAAACATGACAGTTTAATATGCTCATTATATTTTAATATATATTCATTAAATGCATAATCTAATTTTTTATAGATAAAATGAAAAAAAAAAGTCTTTCTGCATAACACTTGAAATAATCTTCCACCGGTGGAACCTATATCACACTTTGGGAAGCATGGCTTTATTCTGGTCATCCCTTTAGGAGCCCCCAGATTTTAATTTTAGCATGCAACACATCCACAGGGCTCTAAGTCTCTATTGAGGAGGCATTTTCTGGGAATTTAAACTTTTATTTTTAAATCTACCTAAGCATTTTCACTCACCCTTGTGGGTGAGTCCTGAGAAAGTTCCTTTTATTCTTTTCCCAAGATGAAGTCAGAAGTCCCATGCTTTTGTCCTCCATCCTCTGCTCACAGGCCTGATGCCCTGGACTCAGCATCTGGAGTGAACACTTTACTTTCTCCATTGTAGTTGATCAATGTATCAACTAGGACATTTGCCTTTTATAGATAAAGGGGAAAAAAAAGATGTCCCCTCATGTGTCTCTTGTGCTAAATATTCTGACACATTTATTTTTGATTTATTGCATATTAGATTTCAGGTATTCAATTTTTATTTTTCTGGCAAATCGTGTCAGAAGGTTACATCTTAGCATATGTCTGGAGCGGTACGTACATAAAACACAGACACTTTCAAATGGCAAAACTCAGAGGAGGAAACAAAGGACACGCTATAAGAGTTTAACCAAATTGTTATACCCTTTCTGCTGCAGAAGTGTCAGAAAATAAAGGGACATCATTTGAAGGTACCGTAGATTATATAGTTGTTCATTGGTAGCTGTGTTTTGTCCTGCGCTTAGGTCGAAAGGAATGACTGACTTTGGGAAACATGTTTTTTTATTGCAAGAAACATGTTTTGCTTCGTTTTGTTTTTAATTGCAAAATATACAACATGTACCAAAGAGAAGTTTTTGAAAGAAGTTCATGTCGGGGTGCCTGCGTGCTCAGTGGGTTGTCTCTGCCTTTGGCTCAGGTCATGATCTCGAGCCCCACGTTGAGCTCTCTGCTTAGCAGGGAGCCTGCTTCCCCCTCTCTCTCTGCCTGCTTCTCTGCCTACTTGTGATCTCTATCTTTCAAATAAATAAATAAAATCTTTTTAAAAAATTAAATTAAATTAGAAAAATAAAAGAAGTTCATGTCAATTATCAAATTATATCATAATGAATGGAATCAGGAAATCCATGAATAAATTCCTTCTAACAGGACTTTCATCAGAATCATTTATAAACGCAGGTTCTCTCTCCTCTTTTGTGTCATTAAGAATACTATTTAGCTTGGAAATTTCTTATTTTGTTATTAATAAGCTTAGATGACTAGCTTCTGATTAACATTTATCAGTTAGGAGTCCAACAATCTGAGCCAGGTGCAGCCTCTCAGACTCTCAGTTTCCTTAACTGGAAAATGGGCATAATAATAACTGAGTTAACAGCTGCTGTGTAGAGTTGTTAAGGGAATTGAGTGTGAAAATTTATTTGAAACTGGTTTGTAAATTCTATGGGACTATAAAATGTACAGCAAGACTGTAACACATATATAGCACACATGTAATGTATTTATAAATTACATAATCTATATAATATAAATTAGCACATATTACAATTATTGAATGATGGTCAATAATACAATGCAACTTCATATATTTAAAGTGTGGCTTGGATTCATAAATATGTTTTCTATTTAACATATTATTGTCTATCTATGTCTAAATGGGCACTGACATGTAATTGTTCTACTTGTTCTGGATTATTTGTGATTAACATGGATTTAATACTGAAGTAATTTCTATAGTTGCTTAGATTTTTAACTTTTATTTTGTGTGTTTTAAATATCTTCTGCTGGAGTCATCTTGTTAAATTGGACTGTATAAACATGTAATTATTTATACCAATTCATGCTAGGGCTATGACATAAGGACTGCCAATTTCCCACCATTGCAATTTTAGCCATAACCGGTCTTAAGTTATTTGAATTAAACAGTTCACTGTCTCAAAATCCTACTTTTTGAATTTTCCCTACAAGTCATACCTTCATTAAATTAAAAAAAAATAAAATTACTTTATACATATATATTTTATATATACAGAAATTTAAACTGTGTGAAAGATGTATTCACAATTCTTAAAAAGTTAGTAATTCTGACCTCCAATATATGTTTCAGAAACAGTAAATAAAACTTTCTCTTAAAAAGATGTTCTTCATATTTTAAAATAACTTTAATTTCCTTGGATGTGAGTACTATGTAATTAAGTAATCCCTTATACAGAAAAAAAAAGTGTTAGATGTATATACATAATTCCACCACCACAGTTAACAGAAATTTATCATTAAGGGTTTTCTACATTCTTGAGGAAAGTAATAAATATTCCCAGGGCTGTCCTTTTTTTTTTTTTTTTTTTTTTAAAGAAGCATTAATCATATTGACTATAGAATTGTAGCAGAGAAAAAGGAAATCAGAGAGGTCATACCTAGCAACAACTACTTCTGAGAGAAAACATTCTGTTTGTCAACCTTGGCTAACATGAATGTCATTATTAACCAAGATTTGCTGTCATAAAGTATCTCTTATAGTTCTCACAATTCTTTATATATTGAAATATTTGTTCTTTACTATTTTATAATTCCCAAATTTACCCCTGGTTTTATAGATAATTTTATTCTCTTAATGGATAATTTTCACTAATTTATTTGATTTGCCTTATGGAGTACAACTTGTATATGGTGGTTTCACATGGTTCTAAGCTTGATCTCTTGCCTACTTCTGAACCATCAACAAAATTCACATAATTGTGTCAGGTAAACTCAACATCCACTGAATTTAGTTATGTTTTCACCATTAATTCTGGCAAAACTTTTTTATAGCAATGTGGAATGTTGGCATAATTAGACTTTACAGGGTAGATCAAAGACGCTTATGTCTGAGAAAGGAACATGATATACTATTACATTTCAGAGCCAAACATGTACATTAGACCCATTTTCAACAAGCCCAAGCCATTTTCAGAATGTGCCTGATTTGGATCAAATTGTCTTTTTTCCCCCCTTCAGAACTTGGCATCACTGATCTCTTTCATATTTTTCTTAGAACAAATGAGCTAAGAAATTCCTGAACAAAAGTTGTGAAACTCCATAATCACCACTAAACAAATTTAATTTAGCAGTTTATCTGAAAACTATTCATCAACAGAGGAAAAAATACACCAGAAACACACTTGTGGGTCTATGTGTTTTTCCAACATCTCCTAAATGAATTTTTCTTGATTGTGTATGCTGATTCATTTGGAGCCACACATAAAAGAAATCTGACATACATGTAAGTGTTTGTAGGCTGAGAGAATATTTATGCTCAAATTTAAGCTAATTTTCTCTCCAGTTCATTGCTTTACACTCATAAAAGATTACATTTAATTCACTCAATTCAGATGATTTCAGACTTTGTCCCTGTAAGTAATATTAATTGTATTTGAATTGCAAATGACCACATAATCTCATTTTTAATTTCAAGCCTGGGGACCAAAAGATTCTACTAAAATCCAAACAGATGTTCAACACGAAGAATGTTTACAGTCTTACTGAATATAAAATGTTTTTGGTCACTAAACTTTTTTGATATTAACAAAAGGATTTTGCAAAAAGAAACCCATTTTTGTGTGTGGCCTCATTTATACAGCAATTGTGTGTGCAATCAATTATTTACAATTCTTAGTTTCTGCATTATGGGGTTGGGAGGACACAACAATGTATTTATAAAGTAAATGTCTAAACTTCTACTTTTGGGGCGCCTAGGTGGCTCAGTGGGTTAAGCCGCTGCCTTCGGCTCAGGTCATGATCTCGGGGTCCTGGGATCAAGTCCCGCATCGGGCTCTACGCTCAGCAGGGAGCCTGCTTCCTCCTCTCTCTCTCTCTCTCTGCCTGCCTCTCTGTCTACTTGTGATTTCTGTCAAATAAACAAATAAAATCTTTAAAAAATAAAATAAAATAAACTTCTACTTTTGGCAAATAGGGTAAAAGGAACAATTTTAACCCTCAAGTGTTCAATAAATTTTTATTTATTTAGGAAAAAAAATATATGAGATGATTTTAAGGTACTAGACAACAAGCAGTGAAGGTCAGTGATGCTGGAAAAGAGGGAAATAAACAAGCTAAGTTCTACAATTACCCTACTTTACTACCTGGAGAGTTTCCAGGCCATAGTACAGGAGGAAATGGAGGCAAAACCATGTGGTTACCCTACAATAAGGAGAAGAATTAGAAGGTGTAAGAGGACCAGTAGTGGAGGTTCTGTGGACAGGCAAATGGTGAGGAGAAATTTGCACAGAAAGAGAATGAGCTTCAGAAGTATACCAAGGGTTCCCTCTTACACATCCTTAGCTGAATGTTGATCGTGCATAAGCAAAACTACCAGTCCAGGAAAAGAGCAGGCAGAAGAATCCTGGAGCTATACCAAGTCTTTAAGAGTTGATGTTCTCAGAAGTCAGGATGTAAAAACTTAATAAAACATGGGTCATGAGTAGAATACTACAAAATAGTATAACCTCAGTAGTAGAGAAAAATCAGCCCTGGACTAAAATCTTTCCTGGTCCCACCTAGCAAAGCTCATAAATAAGCTTTTAAAAAGATCAAATTATTTCCACATGACCTGAGATTCTCAGAAAAGAGTGAATGAAAGAAAGAAAGTCTCAAGTATTTTTTTATTTTTTTGAGTATTAAAGAAAAACACAATATTTAAAGAAATAATCAGAAAAATGTCCAGAAAGAAAAAAAGATCAGAAAAATTATTACAACAAGACACATCACAATCAAATTGACTAATACCAGTGATAGAGAAGAAAATCTTAAAAGTAGTTACAGAAAAAACACATAGTACCTGTAGAGAAATGACAATTAAGATAACAAATGATTTTTTTTTTGAAACAATGGAAACCAGAAGAGAGTGGAGCAATATTTTTAAAGTACTAGGAGAGAGTAAAACTGTCAACTTGGAAGTTTACACCCAGTACGGAATTTTTCTAAAACTAAGGCAAAATAAAATATTTTTAGACTACAAAAGATGAAAAATTAACTATTAGACTTTCAATATAAGAATGTCAAAAGAAATTCTTCAAACAGAAGGAAAATTATGCCAGGATAGATACCTTGATCTGCACAGAAGAACGAAGAACATCAGAATTAGTTGTATGTTAGATATGTACAAATTATTTTTTATTTTAATAATCAATTTAAAAGTTAATCATTTAACCAAAAACAATAAAAGTGCAATTTGGGGTTATAACAGATGCAGAAGTAATATTTATGACAATTATTTTAAAAATGCTAGGATAGATAAAATGTAAATATTCAGTTGTATTTAAAGTAGTATAATACTATTTGAAGACAGACCATAATAAGTTAAAAATAAATGCCAGAAAGCCTGAATGCAAGCACCAAAGAAGTACATATAAGTAGTTAAAGCAAATAAACCAAAATGGAGTGATGAAATCATAAAAGATAATTAATTCTAAATAAGGCAGAAAAAGAGAGGAAAAGAAGAACAAAGAAGAGACTGAATAAAGCAAAAAAAAAAAAAAAAATAAGAAGGTGGTAGATCTAAACCCAACTATGTCATTAATCACATTATATACAGTCTAAACACCTCAGTTAAAAGGCAGAGATTGTCAATTTGTTAGACTATTAAAAAAAAAAAAAAGCAAGCCTCTACTATTTGCTGTCTATAAAAAGCTTACTTTAATGCCACAAAAACTTGAAAGTGAAAGGATAGAAAAGGATATACAAGGAATAGAAAAGGATGTATCATTCTAACACTAATGAAAGTAAGAGCATCTATATAATATTAGAAAATGTGATTACATGGGACGTCTGGGTGGCTCAGTGGGTTAGGCCTCTGCCTTTGGCTCAGGTCATGATCTCAGGGTCCTGTGTTTTAGCCCCATATTGGGCTCTCTGCTCAGCAGGGAACCTGCTTCCCTCTCTCTCTCTGCCTTCTGCTCTGCCTATTTGTGATCTATCTCTCTGTCAAATAAATAAATAACATCTTAAAAAAAAAAAAAGGAAAACGTGATTATAAAGAAGAGTTGAATTAGGGATATAGAAGGTCATTCCATAAGGATAAAGTGGCCAATTTTTCATGTGGACATGAACAATTATGAATATTTCTCTAATAACAAATTTCCAAATACATGAAGCAAAAGGTATCATAACCAAAAGGATAAATAAAACAATGCACACTTATTTCCAATTATATCAACACCAGTCTCTCTACAATCAATAGAAAATGTATAGTGAAGATTGGATCCCTAATGATTGGATACAAAAGACTTAACAATGCTTCACCTAGTTATCTCTTCATTCAACAATAGCAGGATATCTGTTTTTTCTAGCACATACAGAAATTTTCAAAGTGGACTATATTCAAAACCATAAACCAAGTCTTAGTAAATTTTAAAGTATCCAAATAACACAAAATATGGCCATAGGGAATTAAATTAATATATAATAGAAAGATATCATTAAAAATTCTCTGAAGGTTGGTAACTAATAACCTACAGCTGAAGAGTAAATAAAACAGAAAATTAGGAAGTATTGTGAACTGAATGAAAATGAAAATAATATATTAAAAATTGTGTTGTGCAGTAACAGCATTTTTGAGAGGAATTTATAGCAATAAAAAGCCCAGAAAATTTACAGCATCATTAAAAACTACAACATTAAGAGTAAATTAAACCCAAAGTAAGGAGAACAAAGGAAATAAAAAATTTGGCAAAAGGAACCAAGGAAATATATAACAATAGCAATAAAGAAAACCAATGAGGGGGCGCCTGGGTGGCTCAGTGGGTTAAGCCACTGCCTTCGGCTCAGGTCATGATCTCGGGGTCCTGGGATCGAGTCCCGCATCCGGCTCTCTGCTCAGCGGGAAGCCTGCTTCCCTCTCTCTCTCTCTCTGCCTGCCTCTCCATCTACTTGTGATCTCTCTCTGTCAAATAAATAAATAAAAAATCTTAAAAAAAAAAAAAAGAAAAGAAAAGAAAACCAATGAGGGCTACCTTCGTGGCTCTGTTGGTTAGGTATTTGACTCTTGGTTGCAGCTCAGGTCATGATCTCCGGTGGTGAGATGGAGCCCTGCATAGCGCTCTGCAGTCAGCAGAGAGTCTACTTGGGATTCTCTTTCTTCCTCTTCTTCTTCCTCTGCCCCTCCCCCAACTGACAATAAATAAATAAATAAATAAATAAATAAATACACTCTTTTAACTACTAAATAAATAAATAAATGAAAACCAATGATATCAAACTGGTTTTCTGAAAGAATCAATAGAATTTATAAATCTGTAGTCAAACTGATCAGGAAAAAAATGACATGACACAAACTGCCAATGTCCAAGATGACAGAGGGAAGAATACCACTGCAGAATTTAGGGAAAATGGGAAAGGATTATAAGAAAATAGTATTAACAAATTTGTGTCGATTTATTTTATAATTTAGGTGAAATGAAAAATTCTTTCAAAGACACAAACTACTAGAGCTTCTCAAGAAAACAGAAATACATATAGAAAGAATAGATAAATATAGATAACATGAATTGCCTACATCCATGAAATAAACTGAATTTGTAGTTGCAAACTCTCCCCCAACGGAAACATTGGAGCCTCATGACGTTACTGGTGAATTCTTCTTAACAGTTAAGTATAAATGATGCCAGTTCAACAAATTTTTTTTTCCCAAAAGTTAAAGAGAAGGAGATACTTCTCAACTTATTTTATGAGGTCAGCACTGACCCTAACTTCATAACCAAATAATGACATTAAAAGAAAACTGCAGAACCATATTCACCATGAACATAGATATCAATATTTTTAAAATTTAACAAATCAAGAAATGGTGCTAAAACTGTTGGTACCTATATGTAAGACAAAAAAGAAAAACAAACAAACACAACAACAAAACAAAACCCAAACCAAAGAACCTAAAAAGACTTTGATCCATACCTCTGACCACATAAAAAAAGTAACTCCCAATAGATTATAAACCTAGAGCTAAAAATTATAAATCTTCTATAAGAAAGTACATGAGAAAATACTTGTAACCTTATATTAGGCAAAGATTTCTTAGACTCAAGACCAAAAGCACAATCCATAAAAGAAAATTTGATAAATTGAATTTTATTAAATTAATAACTTCTGTTCTTTGAGAGATATTGTTAAGAAAACGAAAATGTGCACAGACTGGGAGACATTATTTGTAAGTCAAATATCTTAAAAAGGACTTATACTCAGAATACATAAAGAAATTTCAAAAGTCAATAAGAAAACAACCAGTCAAATAAAGAAATGAACATGAGGTTTAAACAAACCTTTCATGAAAGGAAATAGAGAAATGACAAATAACCACATGGGAGGTGTGCAACTTTGTTAATACAGGAAAGCACATTGAAACCACAATAGTTTTTAAACTACACCTATAATGATAATTTTTAAAAAATAGAACAGCAATGCCAAATTCTGGTGAAGATACAGAGCAAGTAAAATGTTCATAAACTGCTGGTAGGAATGTAAAATGGGGAAGCTTCTTCAGTCAATAGTTGGCCAATTTCTTCTATTCTTAAACATACACTTAACATATGGTTCAACAATCCTACTCTTTATTGTTTAAATGAAATGAAAAATTAGGCTCACCTTCAAATCCGTACTCAAATACCTATAGCAGTTTCATTTGTAATCATTGAAAATGAGAAGCAATCCAGATACCCCTCAATTGGTGAATGGATGAACAATTTGTGATACATCATACAATGGGAAAAAATTCAGCAATAAAAAGAGATGAACTATGTTTAGATATGATAACATGGAAGAACTTTGTATTTGTTTCTTGGACTATTGTAACAAAGGGCCACAAACTGGATGGCTTGAACAACAAAAATGCATTTTCTCACAGTTGTGGGGAATGGAAATCCTGAAATCAAGAGGTCAATAGAGCTGATTCCTTCTGAGGGCAAAATCTGCTTCATGGCTCTCTCCTAGCTTCTGCCAGTTTGCGAGCAATCTTTAGTGTTCCTTGGCTTGTAGAAACATCACACTGATCTGTCTTTATCTTCATGTGACGTTCTCCATATAAGTCCACCCAATTTCAAATTTCCTCTATGACACTGGTCATACTGGACTAGGAGTGTATTATATGCCAGTATGACCTATCCTGACTTAACTAATTATATCTACAGAACCCTATTTTCAAAGTCACATTCTGGGAAATGGGGGATAAGGAACTCAACATATGAACTTGTAGGAATGCACTTCAACTCATAACAAACCTCACACGTGTCATGCTAAGAGAAAGAATCTAGACTAAAAAAGCTACATACAGTGTTATTCCATTTATATGACTTTCTGATAAAATAAAAACTGTAGGGACAGAAAACAGACCAGTGGTTTCTAGGTTGCTAGAGAGGGGAAGGGACTGACTACAAGAAGGACTGGAGGAATTTTTTAGAGTGACAAAACTGTTGACTATCTTGATTGTGGTGGTGGTGACTTGACCACATTTACTTGTTAAAACTTGTTAAACTGTACCAGAAAAGGGTGATTTCTAATCTGTTAATTGCATTTTAATAAAAGAATGTGTAAAAAAGAAATGGGTTACCAATTAGGGGTATATTTCATATAAAGCCTTGAATTTGCATGAGCAAAAATCATCTTTACTGTATGGTGAGACTAGAAAAATACTTTTATGCATTCTTGGCCACCACCTAAGTATAAAATTGATGAAAAGGAAAGTATTTGGGCAAACTAAAAATCTCTATATATGCACAGACTTTGAACCATTTGTGGAAATTATTCCTAAGGAAATAATGTTTTATGTTATGAAAGAAACACAATTTAGGCATAGTGGATGAAAGACAAATATAAAAGACACTTCACAGAAAATGTTTTATAAAGATTTTATTTATGCAAATGTTAGGAACCATATGCTGAACCTTGCAGTGTAACACGCAGAGAGCTCATCTTCAAGTGGCCCAGGGGATATTGCCCAGACTTACGAAATTATTTAAAGTTATTTCAAAAAAACCAAATCTATTTAGTCTATAAAACCAAATACAGTGTTCAAAAAAGCTATCCCAATTAGGAAGAAGTCAACTACATTATAAAAAAACAATGTGTTTGTTATATTTTCAATTCTCCTTTGGGTCAATTATATCTGTACATTACCCCCAAAATGAAATGTATATGTTATTCCTTCTAAGATCCATCTGATCATTAGCAGTTTTACCTATTGGCAGGTTCCAAAGAAAAGCCAACATCCTTTCTTATATTTAGGACTGCATTTAACTTTCAAATGTGTTGTCAATGCACATGAAATGCTTAAACTTCTTAAAAAGGCTCTCCATTGTTCAAACAAAATCATTCCTAAAAAAAATGTATATAAGGTCCTCTGTGATCTGGTCCTTGCTTGCCCAACTTGTTCTATCTGTCATGATTGCCCTGTCCCTCAATATGCTCAGATTAAACTGGGTTTACTTCAGTTCCTAGATTGCATCACACTATCTTGTTTCTTATACCTTTGTACATGCTGTTCCCTATGCTTAGAACATACGGCCCCTTCTTCTAACCAACTCCTACTCAACTTTGAAAGCTTGGCCAAGATATCTCATGCCATATGGGAACTAACAACATCATAGTGGTTTTCACAGTGACAACAGTACAATCACCTGTTCACCTTGGTAGGGTATAGAAAGAAGCTGAGTCTCTTACTCCCCATTGCATCACCACGTTCTCACATACAAAAGGTATAGATTGAATATATAATGATGAATATCACACAGTTTCTTTTCGAACATTATTATATTTTCACAGGAAGAATTTGATTCTTCCCTTAATTAAAATGGTAGGTAGAAAACACCAAGAGATGTGGAACCAAAAGTTTCTGTTGCTGGGGTCCTGTATTTGCTGTGAATGTGATCTGTGATGAGTTACTCAACCTCCCTGACCCTTAGTTTCTTCAGCTGCAAATGGGGCCAATGAAAATATCCTTGTCACTAGTTAAACTACAGGAAGAAATTAGGTCATACATATGAAAGCATTTTTTGAAATGATAAAATGCCATATATATGTCAGTTATTTTATGGTCCACACTTCAGCAGAAGTCACATGTGTAACATTTGGTAGTAGTTGAGTTGTCACTTCTAAAGCTCTATTAGAATCCATCAACAGTAATAATAAGTAGGTGTACAAACTAAGTACAAATAGTATGCTTGTTATGAAAATACATTGTCATACATCCTGAGTTGCTTATTTCAAATGTACTTTTGCTCCATCTGTTTAAAAAAAATCCAAAGGCATCAACATCATAACCTGCAAGTTTCTTATAGCTACAAACATATATCAGTCAAAACCCATCCCATAGATTTGCTTAAAATTAAGTTGGCCAGATCCATTATGGAGATTTCTTTTTAGTCTACTTATTCTATCATTAAATATCACTGAAGTGAAGTTTTGAGCAATGAAAAAAGTATAATTGGGCATAGAGTTAGCACCAAGATCGATAGAGGAAAAACAATTTTTTAATGGTTTTTCAAAGGGGCTATCTATAGAAGAGACTCCATTGAGGAAATGGTGACATTTGACTAATTAAAACCTGAGATATCTCCAATGGCAGCTTCAACACTGTCACCTCTTTTGACTGTCAAGGACTGTCTTTAAATAAGGTGTGTTGGGCTCATTGATTTGCATGAATTCTTCTGGTTTCTGTCATCTAAAAGTCTAAAAGTCATGTCTTACAATTTGGAATGTTTATGGGCTTTGACAGTTCCCATCTGGTGCAGCAATGTCTAAGTGCCCCAAGCCTAGTCGGCAAAACTCAGTTAAATCTTTGTTTTTACTTGATATAATTTAAATTATTTATAATGGTTATGTCTCACTGATTATTAGAGAGATTTTTTTTGATGACACAAGGATTTCCTGTCACCATTTTCCAGATGATGAATAAATGCAAGGTAAAATGACACACATTTCTTATTAACATGAATTTTCTGATATTGTGATTATAATTAGTTGGACTGTACTCCCTTCATTAGTTATTTATTTATTCACCTTCATTTTCCACTTCATTTTGGAAAGGATTTGTGGTGTTGTCATTTCATTAACAGAAGTGCAAGGGCAATTGGATCAGAAATGTCAAGTATTCAAAAATTGACGACCTTGAAACAATCATCTTTACAACTCCACAGAGCAAAAATTTAACTATGGCAGAATGGCTTTCTACAAGAAAGCAACTAGGGTAGAGGTCAGCCATTAATGTCACATGTGTGGAGATGGCTGACTCACATGTTCTAGTTGCTAATTATTTATTCCCAATTCATGGACATTCATGCTCTCTGTTCTGCTTTACTTAATAAATATTTATGAAGAACCTACTGTGTGCCAGTCATTGTCCTTAGTACTGAGGAAAGATAAAGAAAACAGAGAAGATAACTATCCTCATGGAGCATACATATTAATAAAACAAATGAAGCAATAAATAGTAAGCAAAATAATTTTTTTTTTTTTTTTTTTTTTTTGTGGAGTTCTGTGAGAAATACAGAGAACTATGTCTGAGAACAATGGAGATGGGGAGGTCAGGCAGAGAGACACTCTCCTGAATAAATTTCCAGTTGCTCTGTCCCTATGTTTGTTGTAAAAATACCCTTTTAAATTAAAATATGAGGTTGTGATATTATATAAACAAAGAATCTTGTGCTCTAATGTTGTGGATTTAGATCCGACTTTTCACCTGTTGTAAAATGATCTTTCTTCCCAAACATTATATTGGCTACCTGGATGTAGACAATATTTCAATTCCAATTACTGGTTTTGCATTAATAAAATTATCCTTCATAATATTTATTAAGCTCTTATGCTAAGCATTAATTATGTCATTCAGTCTTCACAGACCATGAGATAGGTTTTTTAATATTTAAATTTTCCTTTCTAAACAAATTTTGATTATACAACAGTGTTATCAATTATAGTCACCAGTTGGGATGCCTGGGTAGCTCTGTCAATTAAGCTTCTGCCTTAGGCTCAGGTCATGTTCCTGGGGTCCTGGGATTGAGCACCACATTGGGCTCCCTGTTCAGTGGGGAGACTGCTTCTCCCTTTCCCTCTGCCTCTCCTCCTGCTTGTGCTCTCTCTTGCTATCTCTGTCACTAGCTCTGTCTCTCTCTCTCAAATAAATAAATAAAATCTTTAAAACAAAAACAAAACTATAGTCACTGTGTTAAACATTGGATTCTCAGACTTTATTCTGCTTACTCCTGAAAGTTTATCTTTTTATCAACCTCTCCTTATTTCCCTTATCCTCTTCCTCTGTCCCTGGCAACCGCTTTTCTGTTCTCTGTTTCTATAAGATTGACTCTTTTTTAAGTTGCCAATTATAAGTTAGGCATGTAGTATTTAGTCTTTTTCTGTCTGGCTTATTTCACTTAGTGTAACACTCTCGATATCCATCTGGATATCCATCCATCCATGTTATCACGAATGACAGGATTTCCTTCTTTCTCATGGCTGGATCATGGCTGGATACTCTAATGTGTGTGTGTGTGTGTGTGTGTGTATGAATCTACTATCTATATCTATATCTTGATATGTAATATTATATATATATAACAAAATACTATATATGTATGTATATATGTATATCTATATACTCATATCTATCTATATTTATGTACACGTACATACTTATATGACATCTTTATCCATTCATCCATTGATGGGCACTTAAAGTCCTTCTGTGTGTTGGCTGTAGCACATAATGTTACAGTGAACACGCAAATGTGGATATCCCCTCGGTATCTTCTTTTCATTTCCTTTGGATATATAACCAGAAGTGGGATTGTGTGGTCATATGATAGTTATATATTTTTTTAATTTTTAAGGACCCTCCAGACTATTTTTTCCATAGTGGCTGCAACAATTTACATTCCCACTAACTGGACACAATTGTTCCCTTTTCTCTATATCCTTACCAACACTTGGAATCTCTTCCCTTTTTTATAATAGCCATTCTAACAAGTGTGAAGTGCTGTTTCATTGTGGTTTTGATTTGATGTAGCTAATGATTAATAATGTTGAGCAAATCTTCATGGGCCTGTTGAGCATTTGCATGTCTTCTTTGACAAAATGTCTATTCAGTTCCTCTGCCCATATTATAATGGGGTCATTTGGTTTTGGTTTTGGTTGTTTTGTTATTGAGTTGTGAGTTTTTGATATTTTTTACATTAACCCTTTTTAAGATATATGCTTTGCAAATATTTTCTCCACCCCATAGGATGTCTTTTCATTTTATTGATGACCTCCACTGTTTTGCAGAAGCTATTTAAATTGACATAGTCCCAATTGTTGATTTTAGCTTTTGTTGTCTTTGCTTTTTGATGTCAAATACAAATATCATCTCAAAGACTGGTATCAGGGAGCTTATCCTTTATCTTTTCTTTTAGAAATATATAGTTCCTGTCTTTTAATTCAAGTCTAATACATTTTGAGTTGATTTTTGTTAATGGTGTAAGATGGGGTCCAGTTGAATTTATATTTTATACGTGCTATCCATGTTTCCCAACACCATTTATTTAAGAGATTATCCTTCCTCCATTGCATATTCCTGGCTCTTTTGTTATAGAGTTAATAGACCATATATGCCTGTGTTTATAGCTGGGCTTCCTATTCTGTTCTATTGCTCTGTATGTCTGTTCTGTTTTTATGCCAACAGCACAGTGCTTTGATTACTATAGCTTGAAACTGGGAAATGCAATACCTCCAGATTTTTTTCCCTCAATATTGCTTTGGAAATTTGGGGACTTTCATGTTTTTCTTTTGGGTAGTTTTAGTATCATTTATGATATTACATTTTTCATCATTTTGTTCAAGTATAACATGGAAGTAATAGAGTGCACAAATCTTGATTTATAATTTAATAAATTTTTATGATGTGAACACCAAATATAACATTACCAGTAACCAGAAAATGCCCTTATACCAACTCCAGTTAATACCTCCTCCCCATGGCAGCCACTTTCTTGAGTTCTATCACATTCAATTAGGAAATTTCTTGTGAATATACATTCTTTTATGTTGGCCCCCCCCACGTTGATATATCTTTTCTTTAAGTTTTTATTTATTTATTTGACAGACAGAGATCACAAGTAGGCAGAGAGGCAGGCAGAGATAGAGAGGAGGAAGCAGGCTCCCCACTGAGCAGAGAGCCTGATGTGGGCCCGATCCCAGGACACCTGGATCATGACCTGAGCCGAAGGCCGAGGATTTAACCCACTGAGCCACCCAGGTGCCCCCTCAATGATATATCTTGAGATTCAACAATGTTGTTGTATGAAGCAGAAGTTTGCTCCTTTTCATTGATGTATGTTATTCTAATGTGTGACTATACCATAATGGGTTTATCCCTTCTACTCTTGATAGACATTTGATTATTTCCAGGTTTTGACTCTGATGAATAAAAACTATGGGCACTTTCTTCATGTATATTTGTGTACTTAGGTACTTATTTCTGTGGGTGGACATTTAGGACTAGACTTGGTGATTCACAAGGCATGTGTATGTTCAGCTTTAATAGATATTAACACATAATTTTCTATTACTTGATACTTTGTCAAAAAACCCAAATCATTATGAGTGATACAGAGTAAGAAATTTATTATGGTAGTTTGATTTACTCATTAGTTGAAGCTGGCGAAGCAGTCTATCGAGGATGCTGTCATTATGTCTAGTGTTGAGCTCCAAATCACTCAAAGTCAGCCAGATTAGCAGCTGGGGGGGGGTGGAGAGTTGAATTCAAAAGAGAACAATGACAACCTGGAACTCAAGGAAGAACCAGAACCCTTGAGGAAAGGTTAAAACTCTTGAGAAAACCTCTGACTTGTTAGGAAAAGACAAAATGCTTTTGTCACTTATCATCTCCAATATTGAAAATGGGGATCATCTACAGGAATAGCTGGCATTGTTTGCCATGGAAGTGTACACATATTTGGCCCAGGTCGTGGAGAGGTTGAAGGAAGAGATCACCCAGAGCTGATAAGTTGTGAGTGAGCTGGAGATCAGTGACAACATGTAACAATTGCCACCATGCCTGACTTCCTGCAGTGACCCTCAGAGCAAAAGGAAAATGGCTCCTGATTTACTCTTGCCTTTTGAATATCACTTGTAATGTTAACAAAGAATCCTATGAGCAAAGAACTTCTATAAAACCTAGTTTCAGCTTAGTAGAGTCAATAAAGGACAAAGCCACCCTTGTCATCTTGATATGCATAAATATCTTTTCTAACTATACTTAACTTCTTTATTTAACTATCATTAACTTGTTTTTAAAAAAAGAAAGAAAAATAATCTTTCTATCTAACATAATTCAACTATCTTTATGCAACTCAAAATGTGCTATCCATCTCTTCATACCATAACATCAAATCCTTTATTTTTTAGGTTGTGTTATTTACTCTCCTAGTTGAATTACATGTTTATTTTGAAATTCTGAGTTTAAATCGTGAGCTATAAGTTCAAAGTCCAAGGATATATCTTATGGGGGGTGGTTGAGAAGTGGTAGAGAAAAAAAAAAACTTGATTAATATTTATACAAATAGAGTCATATCAAAATAAAGAAGGGATATTCATAACTTGCATAGACTTCATTTTCACAAGTAGCCACATCGTTGCAGCTCATATCTTTCAGCTTCATACTTATTTTTACCCTTAGCAAGTACTCAGCTGGTTACAGTTCCCTACTTGGTGTGGTGACTTAAACTTTTACTCCTAAAGGATCTGGGCTATTTATAGTCTTGCCTATATTGGGTTATAATTTTCCACTGATTTTTGTTTCTTTTCCAGGTCATTTATTTAAATTTCAATTAGTAATATACAATATAAATTTATTTTCAGGTGTACAATTTAGTGATTCATTACTTCCATACATCACCTGGTGCTCATCACCTATTTCACCCATCCCCCGGCTTGCTCCTCTCTGATAATTATCAGTTTGTTCTTTGCAGTTAGGAGTCTCTTTCTTAGCTTTTCTCTCTCTTTTTCACCCCTCTATGTTCATTTATTTTGTATCTTAGTGTCCACATATGAGTGAAATCATACGGTATTTGTCTTTCTCTGACTGATTCAGCATAATAATTACTAGCTTTATCCATGTTATTGCAACTGGCAAGATTTCATTCTTATTTTATGTCTGAGTAATATTCCTGTGTGTGTGTGTGTGTGTGTGTGCATGTGTACTTCATCTTATCTGTTCTTCAGTCACTGCATATTTGGGCTGCTTCCATAATTTGGCTATTGTTGGTAATGCTGCTGTAAACATCAGGGTGGATATATCCCTTCAAATTAGTATTTCTTTAACCTTTGGGTAAATATCTAGTAGCCCAATTGCTGGATTATATGGTAGTTCTATTTTTAACGTTTTGAATAACCTTTATACTCTTCTCCAGGAGCGACCTGCACCAGTTTACACTCCCACCAAGAATTTGAAAGGATTCCCCTTCTTCCGCATCCTTGCCAATATCTGTTGTTTCCTGTGTAGTTAATTTTCTCATTGTAGTTTTGATTTGTATTTCCCTGATGATGAATGATGTTGAATATATTTTCATGTGTCTGTTGGCCGTGTGTCCTCTTTGGAAAAATGTCTATTCATGTCTTCTGTCCATTTCTTAACTGGATTATTTGTTTTTGGGGTATTGAATTTGATAAGTTCTTTATAAATTTTGTAAACTAACCCCTATCACGTATGTTACTTACAAATACCTTCTCCCATTCCATAGGTTGTCTTTTAGTTTTGTTGATTGTTTTCTTTGATGTGAAGTGCAGAAGCTAATGCCATCCTCAATGGGGAAAAAGAGTTTTTCATCTGTGATCAGGAATAAGACAAAGATGTCCACACTCAACACTGTTACTTAACATAGTACCAGAATCCTAGCCACAGCAATCAGATAATACAAAGAAATAAAAGGCATCCAAATTGGCAAGGAAGAAGTTAAACTTCCACTATTTACAGATGACATGATACTCTATGCAGAAAACCCAAAATGGAGTGCCTCAGTGGCTCAGTGGGTTAAGCATCTGACTTTTGATTTCAGTTCAGGTTATGACCTCAGGGTTATGAGATGAATCCCTGCACCAGGCTCCACACTGAGTGCAGAGCTTGCTTGACATTGTCTTTCTCCCTCTCCCTCTGTACTTACCCCCATCCCACTCATGCTCTCTCTCTCAAAAAAAAAAAAAAGAAAAAAAAAAGACTATAAAAATTTTCTAGAACTGATATACAATTCAGTCAAATCACAGGATACAAAATCAACATACAGAAATCTGTTGTATTTCTATACAGCAATGTTGAAGCAGCAGAGAGAGAGAAATCAAAGAATCAATCCCATTTACAACTGCAGCAAAACCCATAAGATACCAAAGAATAAACCTAACCAAAGAGATCAAAATCTATACTCTGAAAACTATGAAAGAAATTGAAGATAATGCAAAGAAATGTAAAAACATTCTTTGTTCATTGATTGGAACAACGACTATTCTTAAAAATCTATATTATCCACGGATTTTAATGGCAGGACATACGTGTGTTACGAGGCACTCAGAGGATATTCTGCATTCCAGACCCACATCATTTTAGCAATAATACAATTTCCTGCTGATAATCAGTATCAACACGCCAGATAGTAGAGCAACTACTGAATCACTGTCATGGAAGCTTAAAATGCCCAGCCATCAATCTTAACTTTCAGTTCAATGGAACCAACACTATTCCCCCTGGTGTAAGTATACATCTTTTGGGAGCTCCGGACCTTGTGATATACTTTAGCCCTACACTATAGTTACTAGTCATATGAGAATGTTTATATTAAATTTAAATTACCTTAAAATTTAAAAAACAAATTATATTAAGTACATTTTCAAATTTATCACTGGAGGGACAATAGCCGTATTTCAAGATTTCAATGTGGCTCATGTTTACATATTGGACTACACAGATAGGGAACTGCACTATATAGTCTAGAGAGCAGCAGAATCCAAGATTGTATTTACAGAAGCAAAAAGAAAAAAAAAAATTGCTAAAGGAATGCAAAAGCTAATGGTGAGAAGAGTCTTCCTTTCCATGCATTGATTCTTGGACCAAAGAATTTTCACTAGAAAAAGCAGTGCTACATAGAGGTTGCTGATCTACAATATACACTGCATCCTGGAGGACCCTATTTCAGATGTTCTCACCAGTTGAAGCCCTAATTGAGTCTTTAAAAAAACCACTCTACCATGCTATTAGTAAAACTGCTTCAGGATGATGAGAGAGATGGTAAGAGACTATGTCCCTGATCAGAACAAAGCTGTGTGGAATATCATGATGCTGAGTAAGGTTTTCTATAAATCTTTGAATAAAGGTTTTTGGCAAAAGTCTTAAGAGCAAAGGACAATTCATTATCAGAGTAAGTGTCTATTCTAGTGAGAATAGTACTGCTCCTTCCAATGGAAAATGGTCCAATGCAATCAACTTGTACCAGTTTGCTGAGTGATATCCCCCAGGGAATTGGGGGAAATGGTACAATACAGGATTCAGCATTGGTTCTACTACTGAGAGTTTGGGCATTCAGCACTGTTTTACCCAAAACTGCACTGGTGGTAGTACTTTATGTATTTGAGCCCATGTGTAAAGTTTATCCCTAAAATCGTAGCCATTTTTTGGTGGATTTATTGGACAAGGACAGCAGTGTCTGTGGACGATCTGACTGACTTATCTCCATAGAATGGGTCATATTTTCCAAATGATCATTAAAATCCTCCTATTTGTGCTCCCTTCAGCAGCACAAATACTAACATTGGAAAGATACAGAAAAGATTACCATGACCACTGTGCAAGGATGACACAGGAGTTCATGATGCTGAATAAGGTATTTAATATCTATATATATTTTAATATCATATTTTTAATATCTACCATTTATATTGACATGGATGGAACTGGGAGGTATTATGCTAAGTGAAATGAGTCAATCAGAGAAACAAAATTATCATATGGTTTCACTCCTATTTGGAACATAAGGAATAGAGCAGAGGACAACAGGGGAAGGGAGGGAAAACTGAAAGGGAAGAAATCAGAGTGAGACAAACCGTATGAGACTTGACTCCAGGAAATAAAGTGAGGGCTGCAGAAAGGGATGTGCGGGGGGTGATGCTGTAACTGGGTAATGGGAATTAAAGAGGGTACGTGATATGATGAGCACTGGGTATTATATTTAATGAATATTTGAACATTATATCAAAAACGAATGATGTCCTAAACCTTGGCTAATTGAATTTAAATGTAAAAAAGAGAAAATAAAAAGAAGAAAAATAATTTTTTAAAAAATCCTCTTGCTAGAGGTTACTCTTTGAAGTGCTCACATGAAGAACAATTATCTTCACAATCCACACATGTCCCTTAACAGAACCAGTATTACAATTATATCCCTTTCAAGTTCTCCCTCATTCATCTAATCATTATTCACTGTCCATTAAGTAGTATAGATTCATACCACTGGTCATTTCTTTCTCCTTCCAGGCAAAGCAAACAACCAGGTACATAGCTCAGAGCTTTGTCTACTGGAAGATTTTCCTTTATCACTATTCTCCAGGGCCACTCCAAAGTAGATCTGTATAAAGGTCCCCATCTCTAAAAGAGGCCATTGTTTTCTTAGCCTGCTGGTTATAGGGAAATCTCCATATTGTTATGAGGGAAGGTTGAGAGGCGGGAGTGGATGCAGTGTGAATATGGCCTGTGGGCATATGGACAAATTGCTCGGTTGAGCTCAATCTTGTACATACCACTACCATGTGACAATGAAGTATTGTTGTGCTGCCCAACTTTATGGTTTGAGGGTCAGATGACACCTACTTCATAATGAGCTGCTTAGGTCTTATGATAATCTGGTGGTCTATGATCAAGCATTCATTTGTTGTTTGACCCCAGCAGTAAGCCTGAAGCTGTTTCTCAAAATGATAATAGTAGTGTACAGAGGATGACATGGTTTTGACCCAAAATTTTAAATGTTTACTATGTGATCTAATTATAGGGTCTTGCCAAAGTCTCTGTAAAGTATCCCAATCTGTTATAGATGTGTCAAGCATCATCAGACCAGGCAAGGTCATATTCAAGTGGCAGGGAAACTGAAGACTTTTTTTTTTTCCCTAGGCCTTACTCAGATCTAGTGGATTATGAAGCTACTCAATAAATTGGTCAGAGTAGCATGCCCAAATTAGGTTTATAGTTCTGCAAATTCTAAAGTGGCACACTAAGCATTTTTGGTTCTTTTTGTTTTAATAATAGAAAGAAGCAGATGCGACAGTCTTTTATTTTATTTTATTTTAAAAGATTTTATTTATTTATTTGACAGAGATCACAAGTAGGCAGAGAGGCAGGTAGAGAGAGAGAGGAGGAAGCAGGTTCCCTGCTGAGCAGAGAGTCCAATGTGGGGCACGATCCTAGGACCCTGGGACCATGCCCTGAGCTGAAGGCAGAGGCTTTAACCCACTGAGCTCCACAGACGCCCCCTAGTCTTTTATTTTAAAAAGAGTATCTCAATATTCTTCAGACCACTCTGTCCCTAAAAATTCCAGTGAGGTAACAGGTATCTAAATTTTTGTGGGATTTCTTTCCCTTGACTCTCTCATGCATGTATTCTACCAAAATGTCTAGAGTAGCTTCTGCTTCCTGCTCATCTGGCCCATTCAGCATGATCTTATAAATGTAATAGCTTATCAATGTAATGATGCCTTGTGGCAAAAAAAGAAAAAAATGTAATGAGGCCTTATGGAATGAAGAGGCTGTATAAGTCCCTATGGACAATATTATGGCATAGGACTGGACATTTAATAAGGTTTTGTATTACTGACGCTCCCAGAAGAAACAAATTATTTCTGATAATCTTTACTAATAGATAGGGGGTAGGACGGCTGAGAGAGAGAGAGAGAGAGATGAGAGAGAGGGAGGGAGAGACATTTGTCAGATGCCAGGACTGTGTTGATTTATTCCAGTAATGATGCTACCTCTGGACCAGCAGCTGCAATTAGATTTCCCCACCTGATTAAGTTTACAAGAACACATTATCAACTTCTAAGTCCCATCTGTCTTCTGCTCAGGCCAAGTAGGGAAGTTGAAGGAAAATGTGGTAGGATCATCACTATATATATATATATATATATATATTTCAAAACCTTGTTAATAGAAACTATTTCTGAAATTCCTCCAGGAATATGTTATCTGTTTTGGTTTATCATTTTGGTAAGTAGAGGCAGTTCTACAAGTTTTCATCTGAATGTTTCTACTGTACTTACTATGGAGCTACTCATGTACTTGGCTCAAGCCTGTAAGAAGCCAGTGGAGGAAGTCTGGTGGGAACAGAGGGAACTGAATATCAACTGCTGCCCACGCTAACTAGGTGAGCTGGCAGATAAGTGACAAGATCTATAAACTGTCCTGGTACCTGTGTCCTGTGCTTGCTTAAGAGTGTGAGAAATATGACCATCACTTTTCTTTGCCTTCTAAATATCATCTCAAAATCATGAAGATATTTTTCTATTTTATTTTACAGAAGATTAATTATTCATTATTCAAATTAAATCTATAATCAATCCAGAATGGATTTTTACATGTGGTTTCAGATAAGCACTGAAATGTATACTTTTCCCATGTTGATTCCCATTTGATTCAGCATCATATATTAGAAAGATCATCCTTTCCACCATTGCATTGCTGTGTCATGTTGGTGATAAAACAGAAACTGCACACAGAATGGAATAGAATAGAATTTTTTTTTGCTTTAATAGGAAGTCATGATATCTGGGAGTTCAAGTCCTCTAAAATTTTTCTCTTCATTATTTTGCTTTTTTGCCTTTCCATATATATATGTTTCACAATTCGTTTGCCAATTGCCACAAAAATTTTTATGGCTTTGGTTGGGGTGCATTGAATGTAGAAAACAATCTGTTGAGAATCTATATTTTGACAGTACTGAAACTTCCAATCTATGAAAATGGTGTATTCCTCTATTTTTTTTAAGTCTCCTTTAACACTTAATACAGCTTTTTTTTTTCATTTTTTGTCCAGAAGTCATATGCATGTTTCTAGTTGGATTTATTCTAATTTCATGGTTTTGACATTATAGAAAATAGTAACTTTTTAAGAATTTTTAATAATTTTGTTACTCTGAAGGCATTGTATAGATCTTTCACCTTGTAATTTTCTCCATTTTATTATTAATTACATTTACTGAATTTTCTTTTTCTCAATCATGCCAAATGAAAATAATGACCCTTAAATGTCTTTCTGATTATGATAACTTCTATTTTTTTAAATTTCCTTTTTAACTGTGTAGGACCCCAGTACTCTTTTGAGTAAAAGTAAAGGTAATGGACTATATTGTCTCATCCATAGTGTTAGCTGTACATTGTTGCTGTGTTTTGTATTTTATCAGATTGAGAAACTATTTTTTTTGTCCTTCTATTCCTGGTTTTATAAGTATTTTTTTAATTAATAGGTATTAATTGCTTTTCTTGCAAATATAGAGATGACCATATGATTTTTCTTCATTTTTCTGATGATATAATAAATCACGTGGATCAATTTTAGAATGTTAACTAATCATGCATTTCCTGAATATGCCTATCTTTTCTAACACATTATTTTGAATGTGACTGCTATCTTTTAGTTTGGTATGCATATGCATACATTTACATTTATGCTCATGAGATTGCTCTTAAATTCTGTTATAATCCCTACACTATAGATTTGGAAACTGAGGTACAGAGATTTTAAATAAATGATTAAAGTCAAACAGACAGTGATTTAGAGTGAGGGAATTTGATTCAAGAATATATTTCCATAACATTAAATTATTAAATACCAGTTTTTTATAGTGTTATAAATTATAGTGTTTTCGGAAAATGATATGTAATGATGCTGTTGTTCTGTGAAGCCTCATATATTAAATTTGTATTTTTTGAGAAATTATACCACTCTGGCAAGTGTGACAATTAATTCTATGTGTAACATGGCTGGGCTAAAGGATGTCCAGAGAACTGGGAAATTATTTCTGAGTATGTCTGTGAGGGTGTTTCTGAAAGAGATTAGCGTTTGACTTGAACAGTAAAAAAATCATCCTTCCTAAGGTATACGGGTGTCATCTGATGGTGATGGGCCTGAGCAGAGTAAAAGGATAGAGAAAGGGTGAATTTGCTGCCTTTGTTTGAGCTGGGACATCCCTCTTCTGTCCTCAGACATGTGTGCTCCTGGCTTGGACCCTCAGACTCTCCAGGTTCTCCAACTCAGAGATGACAGATGATGGGACTTCTTGTTCTCCATGATCACATGAGTCTAATTCTATAATAAATTCCTTCATACACCATATATATATATATATATATATATAAAATATATATGTTATATATTATATAAATAGATATATATAATGCATAATTTTATATATATATAATTATGCATTTTTACCATGGCTTATAAAGCCTTAAATAATCTATCTTCCTTCTTGTTCTTTAAAAATTTCTTTTTATTCACATGCACATACATTCATTATGAATCTTCAGCCACAATGATCACTTGCCATTTTTTGGACAAGCCAAAGCCAAGTGTGCTCCTATGTTCGTGTCATTGCTCATGCTCTTCCCTTTGCCTAAAACTTTCTCCTTGTAAACATCTGCAAGGCTCATGTGCATTTCCTTCACTTCTCTGCAGAAATGATATCTCATGAAAAAGGACTTCCCTGACTTTTGTCACCTTCTTATGTAGATTATTAGCATGAATACTCAGAGCCATGCTCTTTCCTTCCCTGCTTGCCTGCTTCTTCCCTCCTCACTCGCCTTTTTACTAGTTCCCTTTACTTGTTTCCAGCCTCCGCAGCCCGTATTGACACTCAATATTTTAAATTTATTCATCTAAGATCTCCAAAATAATCTGAACTCCTTAAAAAGACAGGGCTTTATTCTGGATTTATTTCCAGGTCCCAGATGTGTATCTGATATATTATAGACGTTTTTAAACAGATATTTATTGTATGAACAAATAAATAAATGAATGCATGAGTTTCAAATTGTTAAAGTTACCTAATTTCTCAGAAATTCACCAATTTTTTTTCCTGTAAATCAAACCCTGAAGAAAGACAAACTTGAGGCCTTCATTATTATCTTCTTTTTATAACAATGATTCAGAAGGTGTTGATAGGTATTTAATACTTTTTTCAGATGCATCCTGACTAGGTCCAAGGTAACTTGGAGGTGGGAGCATTCATCATTTGCCATATGATAAACTTCTGTTGTTTGCTTGTAGTGCAAGGAGTTCATAATGCCCACTTTATATGCAATATACTTGAAAAATGAAAGATTATTGTTGATATTAAACTAAGATATGCAATATCATATATAATTTATTTTCCTCGATGTATGCCCTTTAGCTATATTCAACCCTGTCCTTCACACCTAGTCCTAAGATAAATGTAAAAATGGGGTTCTGTATATAAATGGTGCATCTATCTACCAAATTGATTTCTGGGGCCAAAGAAATAATTGTAATTTATGAGATACGCTTGTGATAGTCATGAATGTTAAGCAGAGTAGATAGGTCTGGGTGACATGACTTTGATTTTTAATTATAGGTCAACTCAGCTTAATTCCATAGTGTGACACTTCACTCTTCTTTCTTTAAACTGAAAGCTAAAAGTGCAAATGAACTAACCTTTGAATGTCAAACTGAGTTCCAGCAGCTAAATATGGAACTCTGAGCAAGTAACTTGACCTCCTGGGCCATCAGTTTTCCTGGCGTGGCCCACATAATTTCTAATGTCCATCTTTAAATCTGCAAATAAGACAATGGTTCTATATCATCATCTATTAAGGGAACCATCTTGGGAATTAGAACTTAGGTGAGAAGTGTTTTAGTCCTAAGTCTAATACACAGCTTTCTGATGACAAGAGAGGGAGAAAGAAAGGGAAAAATGAGAAAGAGAGAGTGTGTGTCCCCTACATCAGAAACCTTTTTACTTTAAATTTTTAAAAAAGATTTTATTTATTTATTTTATATTTGAGAGAGAGAGAGAGAGAGAGTGTACACAAGCAGACTCCACACTGAGCTGGATATGAGGCTTGATCCCACAATTATGAGATCAGGACCTGAGCTGAAACCAAGAGTCTGACACTCAACTGACTGAGCCACCCAGGCATTCCCATCAGAAATCTTAAAAAAAAAAAAAAAAAAAAAACCCAGTTTTAAAAACACAACTCCAGTTTGCCAGACCTTGCCTATTTTGGAGAACAAAAGAGGTCAGAGTCACAAAGTACTCAAGTTTTATTGGAGCTTTCCTTTGACTCCAAGATCTCACTATCTTCTTGAAAATCATTCTTCCTCAGCATTAAGAGGTTTCTTAGAATCCCTAGGGTTTGGGCTTAGCTATGAGGAAGGGAGTTGGGGAAAGCCTGAGGGAAAATGTTTCAATGATGTCAACACTAAGAATAAAGTTGCCATGACCTGAAGGAGTTTGGTGCTTTTATGATATGATGTGGTTAGATCTGAAAGAATGGGAGTGGGGTTTGGGGGTGGGGGAAGCATCATAAGATTAGAAAGTAAGGTGGGGCTAGAGCATGTATGGGTCTGTAGGACAGCTACTTTAGCTTTCATATGTGATATTTCTGCCTACCATATGTCTAGGTAGAGCTGAGGTAGAAGGAAAATTTGAGTGCCAGACACCATGATATATTGAGATAGAGCCTTCTCTCACTGCCAAGGATCTCCTCACTTGTTCAAGTTCATCCTGGGTGGTTCCTTCTTACATAAGTGTAAGAGGCCTCCCAGCAAGTCTTAGAACTTTCACAGATTTCTTGGAGATTGGCCCTGCTAACTCATCACGTATGCCCAGTCATGTCAGAAGCACATTTTAGGTACAAGGCAGAAATACCTCTAGTCAGACTATATCATTATATAATATCATAATCAAAATTTGTGATGCCTTCAGGAATTTAGAAACTTAAATGCTAAGTGCATTAAGTTCTAATTGGATAATCTAGATAAGATTACTGCTTGTGTCTCTCATCAAAAATGGATTTTTCATTAGTTCCTTTGCTATCTGCCTTCTGAGTTACTGATTCTAGCCCAGCCCACATATCTAACACACAGATGAAGTTATTCCTCCTCTTGAGCTAGGTCTCCTTGCTAGTAGAACAAGCTGGTACCAGTGGGATGATTTTCAAACTCTCTGACGAAATATAGGCAAACCCTTGCAGAAGGGCTGACAGAGAAGTAGCTGGCCTAATTGGAAGCTGATACTTAAAACAATGATATAGAATCTTCTGTATCACCTTAAAGGTTCACTGACTTTATGCAAACATGCCGAGGGTGCCCTGCTTTCCCATTAGAGAAGATGATAAAATATATTCTCGTGCTATATATATATGGCAAGGCTAGTTGGTAATGACTAACAAAATGCTTGTTTCAGCCACAATGATGAAAACAAATGCTTGCATTTGGGAAAGGTCCAGTACTGAAAACTATCATTTCAATGAAAGGATCTATGCTGCTGAAGTTGTGTCCCAACATAAAACGTTCATTTGTGGAAACAATACTTTATTTAGCAATTTTCTCAAGCTCGATGAGGAAGTAAAAGGATCAGCAAACTGAAGTGTAGTATGAATTTCTTTGTAAAATATTTTATGTGACTGAACTATTTGTGGGTTGGCTTATGTGTTTTTTGTTTATGAAAAATTATTTAATAACAGCACTCTTGAAATTACATGTCTGTAGAGAAGATCACAATACTCCCACAATAAAACTGGTTTCTGAGGGGTGGAGAGCAGGGCTCACTTGAATAGCAGTTGGAAGTCTGGGCTCTTTGGTGTGTATGTGATTGTGCTCTTGGTTGGTTTGGTTTTTGTGAGCAATGAGCTGAGAGAAAAGTACTTTTAAGTAAAAAGATACGCACAGTTGATTAAAATTTACTAAAGAATAGGGCTTCTGCATTTTTAGGCTATCTTTCAAAACCAGTCCTCTGCTCTGAATTATCCATTAACTTGCAGATTCAGGTTCACCCCCTTATTATCAAAATACATATTTATAACCTTTCACAGTTGTGATGTTCTAGTTACAATTAGTTTCTGCTTTTCTAGGACAAAATTTCACTCTGTTTAAGCAAGGATTCTTGACTTAAGTGTTTTTTGTTTCTGTTTTTAGAGGGAAAGAATTCATTAGCTGATTTTTTTCCCTCCTTATTGGGCTCATCAAATGATTTCAGGCACATTATTTCAGGTCCTTTGTTGATTAACTCCTATTGGTTTAACATTGTCTTTATTTGTTTCTGAGATTTGATTCTGTGGATGTTTGTGATGAACTCATTAACATCTAGATTCTTTGTGAAAACAGAAAGCTTTTTCATCACAAAGTTGGGAGTGAGAACTGGGCAGTGGTAATATCTGTTACCCAAACCCCATTATTTGCAAAGAAACCCAGTAAGGTCCCAGTAAGGACCCCTTGACTTTTGCCACATACCACTTAACAGAGTTATTAACAAAGAGATGTATGTTATTATATTGGACCTCTGAGTGCAGATAAGGATTCAATGCAGGGAGCACCTGGGTGGCTCAGTGGGTTAAAGCCTCTGCCTTCGGCTCAGTTCATGATCCCAGGGTCCTGGAATCGAGCCCCACATTGGACTCTCTGTTCAGCAGAGAGCCTGTTTCCCCTCTTTCTCTGTCTGCCTCTCTGCTTACTTGTGATCTCTGTCTGTCAAATAAATAAATAAAATCTTAAAAAAAAAAAAAAGATTTAATGCAGGATACCCTCCTAGCACTGGATAACAGCGTGAAGAATTACATACTGCGGGACAAGTGTCAAAATGCCTGGCAAACTTCTGTGAATCTATGGAAGAAATATTTTAAAAAATAGCTTTTATTAGCTAATTGTATTGATTTCATTTGCCAGAGTAGAAGAGTATATATTAAGTTATGTAAGTCTAATAAGATTCTATTAAAATATAATTTTCTTAGAGTTAGAGATATAGTTTAAAACTTACAATAGGGCGCCTGGGTGGCTCAGTGGGTTAAGCCACTGCCTTCGGCTCAGGTCATGATCTCAGGGTCCTGGGATCGAGTCCCGCATCGGGCTCTCTGCTCAGCAGGGAGCTTGCTTCCCTCTCTCTCTCTCTGCCTGCCTCTCCATCTACTTGTGATTTCTCTCTGTCAAATAAATAAATAAAATCTTAAAAAAATAATAAAACTTACAATAAAAACAAAACAAAACAAACAAAATTAAAAAAAAAAAAACAAAAAAAAAAGCAACCTACGGGCACCCGTGGCTTAGTGGGTTAAGCCTCTGCCTTCGGCTCGCGTCATGGTCTTAGTGTCCTGGGATCGAGCCCCATATCAGGATCTCTGCTTAGCAGGGAACCTGCTTCCCCCTCTTCCTCTGCCTGCCTCTCTGTCTACTGGTGATCTCTCTCTGTCAAATAAATAAATAAATAAATACCCAAAATTCAAAGGAAAAAAACCACAATCTTTGATGCTATTGACTCTTGGAAAGTTTGCATGAATGGCTGAGGACCAATGACATCATAACATGGACAGAACTGCTTCCACAGGGAAGGGTTTGCTAACTTATACCTAGGGTTTACACTTCATGTATATTAGCTCATTCAATTGTCACAATAATTCTCTGGGGAGGAGGTTTACTATTGCAATACCTCTTTTATTATTATTATTATTATTCTATTTTTTAGAGAGGGGTGGAGGGGCAGAAAGAATCTTAGACAGGCTCCACATCCAGCAAGGAGCCTGACTTGGAATTTGATCTCACAGTCCTGAGACCAAAATCAAGAGTAAATGCTTAATGAACTGAGCCAGACAGGCACACCTATTATCCCTCTTTTAAAGATGATGAAATCGGGTACAGAGAGTAAGTGCAATCATGTGTCCAAGGCTAGACAGTAAGGGAGTAGAAAAGGGATAATATAATCCCAAGATCTCTGGAGACTAGACTCTGAATTTCACCACTGATCTATAATGGAATATAATCTCTAGAGTCTGTGAGTTTCACCACTAAACTATAAAGGAATATAATCTCTATGGCACTAGGAACAGAAGTTGATTACTGTGACACTTTCTGTGGCTGGGTTGTAATGCTAGTGGGACTTGTCTTGGTTTGAGAAGCTAGAAAGATACTTCTTTCTAGCTTAAGGTTTCCCTGGGTACGCTAGAATCTTCCATGAGGGTCTGATCCTCCACCCCTTTTTTCCTATATTGGTAGACGGAGCTGGCAATCACGTTACTTTTATGAATCTTGTGATGGGAGAGAGGAAGAGAAGTCAACATCAACTTTTGTTCAAGCTAAGCATGAAGAAGAAGAGCTTCATTAGAAAAGAGTCACACCTTTCTTAACAATAAACTTAGAGGGGAAAAAGTGAAGAAACTTGTTACGCATTTTGTCATGGTCTAGAATAATGGCTTTCTATTAGAAGTTCAGGTACCAGGATACCAGGGTTTCTTAACCTCAGAACTATTGACATTTTTGAATGAATAACTGTTTTGTTGCAGGAGGAGGTTGTCCTGTGCCAGTGTAGAATGCTGACTAGCACTCCTGACTTCTCACTAGAGATGCCAGTAGCACTGCAGATGTGATACCCAAAAATGCCTCCAGACATTGACCAACATTCTTTGGAGGCAAAATCATCCCTGGTTGAGGGTGATATATATATATATATATATATATATATAGAGAGAGAGAGAGAGAGAGAGAGAGAGAGAGTTGTATGTGTTTACAGCTGTGATCTAAGTTGGGTGAAGGTTTTTATAACGTTAATTAAAATTAATAGAATTCCTGTGAATTTCTGTATTTGGGGGGAAATGGGAGTTTTTATTTCTTTGTTGGTTAGCATTTATACTTATCTTTTAGTTGATAAGCAGATTTTTGCTAGAATGATTAGTGGCATATCAGCTAGGGAAAGTAGATTTTTTTTTTTTTCCAGGACATGGAATCATGAAAGCTAAAACAACCAGGAATCTTAAGACACTGACTTGTTGAGAAATTCCAGAAACCGTTCAACAGGGATATTTCTAATCCAGGCAGAGTGAAAGTTTATCACATAAAAAGGTAGTTAGAGCTCAAGCCACTGTATGAAGAAACAGTGACAATGGTGACTTTATTAGTTTTCTTGGAAGATTAGTATCATGGCACATCAGAGCCGGAAGATCTACTTAGGATCCACTTATTCAATTCTCTCCTTTTATAAAGGAATAGGTTTAGGTAGGTTAAATTACTTGACGAAGTTGCTGGTGGCAAAGATAGAATAGGAGGTAGATCTCCCAATTCCCCTGTCTGTTCAACACAATTTCTCTGGTGAATGCATGAAATCCAGACGTTAGTTGTCAGAAAGAGGCTTCCATTTTCACCTGTAAAAACAAAGCCTCTCTTTATTTGCTCACATATCTCATTATTTTTTTCTCTTTAATAGTATTTCTGCTAGAATGCTGCATCCTGTGTTTCTCTTTTGTCAACTAACTTTTGTTTTTTATAGAGAAGAGACTATCTTTATATCATCTTGATACCTGACACCATTATTCAAGTGTTTAAAGAAACAGTATTCTGAGAACCTTAAGAATAATGAACTCCAAGCATCATGGATTGATACAAATGCTACTACTGTCCAAGCATGGTGGATTATTAGAAAGACTATTACTGCTAAGCATCCAGATGGTACCTGTGTTTTCCCAATTTAGTGAAAACAATTATTGGATGCTATCGTTTTATTTTATTGATTTTTCTGTCATCTCTTCAGATTGTTTTCATGAGTACAGGACTTTTTTTCTCCCTTGCTCAGTCTTGGTCTCCAGGGCCTCACATGGTAATTGGCAAATAAGAAACCCTTAATAGATATATTTAATGGGCTAAATGTCCCAAAGACACAGGGTATCAGATTGGAAAAAAAAAAAAAAAAAGGCAAGACCCATCAATATGCTGTCTGCAAGAGACTCATTTTAGCCCCAAAGACACCTTCAGATTCAAGAAGAAGGGGTAGAAAACAATTTATCACGCTAAGGGGCATCAAAAGAAAAATGGGGTGACAATCTTTATATCAGACAAATTAGATTTTAAGCCAAAGATTTTAGTAAAAGATGTGAAAGGACACTATACCATACTTACAGGGTCTATCCAATGAGAAGAGCTAACAATTGTAAATATTTATGCCCCTAATATGGGAGCAGTCAATTATGTAAGCCAATTAATAACAACATCAAAGAAACACATCAACAATAATATAATAATAGTAGGGGACTTTAATAGCCATGGACAGATCATCCAAGCAAAAGATAAATAAGGAAATAAGGGCTTTAAATGACATACTGGACCAGATGGACTTCACAGTTATATCCAGAACATTCCATCCCACAGCAACAGAATACATATTCTTCGCTAGTCACATGGAATATTCTCCGGAATAGATCAGATCTTGGGTCACAAATCAGCCCTCAAATGGTACCAAAAGCTTGGAATCATTCCCTGTGTATTTTCAGACCATGGTGCTTTGAAACTGGAACTCAATCACAAGAGGAAAATTAGAAAGAACTCAAATACATAGAGGCTAAAGAGAATCTTACTGAAGAATGAATGAAATGAAAGGAAATGAAAGAAAAAAATTAAAAAATTCATGGAAACAAATGAAAATGAGAACAAAACTCTTCAAAATCTTTGGAATGCAGCAAAGGCAATTCTAAGAAGGAAGCATACAGCACACAAGCCTTTCTCAAGAAACAAGAGATGTCTCAAATACACAACCTAACCTTACACCTGAAGGATCAGGAGAAAGATCTGGAGAAAGAAAGAAAGCAAATAAAGTCAAAACCTAGCAGAAAAAGGAGAAATAATAAAGTTCAGAATAGAAATCAATGAAATAAAAGCCAAAAGAACAGTAGAACAGAACAATGAAATTAGGATCTGGTTCTTTGAAAGAATTAATAAGATTGAAAAACCCCTATCCAGACTTATCAAAAAGAAAAAAAAAAGACCCATATAAATAAAATAATGAATGAAAGAGGAGCTATCACAACCAACACTGAAGAAATACAAGCACTTATGAGACCATGTTATGAACAGCTATATGCCAAGAAATTAGACAATCTGCAAGAAATGTATGCATTCCTAGAGATGTATAAACTACCAAAACTGAACTAGGAAGAAATAGAAAACCTGAACAGACCAACAAGGAAATTGAAGCAGTCCTCAAAAATCTCCCAATGAATGTATTTGTCAAATGATGAAATAAAGTAACAGATTTGCCAGTATGGACACAGTAGAAATTTTCAAAATGAATTTACATGCAACCTAGTCTCTTGACAACTGGCCAAACAGAGCATGCATCATAATGTTTAGAAATAGCAGATGCAGTCAGTCAGACTTGGATGAAAATTCTAGTTCTGATCATTATGAACCATGTGACCATAGTCAAGTTGTTTAACTCCCTGATCCCCAGCTTCTGTATTTGTTAAAATGTCATAATAGAATATTCACTTCTTATGGTTCTTATGAAGATTAAATGAAATAATGCAAGTAAATTGATTGGCAGGAGCTTGGCATTGGCACTTAGTAAGCACTTAATAACTGTGAGCCGGGTGGGAAGAGTATTTCTATCCCACATGGCCATTTTGCCCATGGAGAAACTTTTATTGACCCCAGGTTTTTGGAAGAATTACCATGCTGTAAGTATCAAGAGTTATGCCAGACAAGTATCTCATTGCTTCCAGCATCCAAGAAGAGGTGGCCTTGCCTCCTTTCCTCTCTGCCATAGGGGTGCAGCATGGGCCAGTGACTAGCTGTGTAAATGGATTAAGAACTTCACTTACAGACCTGTTAGTCTGGATTCATATAAAAGGTGAATGAAACTCTGCTTTGAAATTCAGCCTGAGTCCTTTCCAGAGAAGTCCTGCATGAGGAGACATATTGAGTATACAGTAACATCAATAAAATGGACTTCATGGCACTTGGCTATTTTTTTCTTTGTGTCAGGGAATTCTAGAAGGTACCAAGGATGAAAAACCAAGACCTAGCTCTTTCAATTATTATGAAAAGGAATATCAGTCTTAGGATCTTACACTTTATTTAAATGAGAAAATAAAATGCAGATAACAAAAAGAACTAGCTAAGGGATGGAATATTTATTTACATGGAGAAAATTTGAACATATGATATATAAATGATGAAAAGTAGCAGTGCCTGGGTGGCACTGTCAGTTATTGTCCAACTCTTAGTTTCTACTCAGGTCATAATCTCAGGTTGAACTGAGATTGAACCCCAAGCCAGGCTCCACAGTCAACACAGAGTCTGCTTAAGACTCTCTCTCCCTCTACCCCTGCCCCACTTTCCACACTCTCTCTCTTTCTAAAATAAATAAATACAACTTTTAAAAAATGCTGAAAAGTATACTGAGAAATGTTGAGTCTATTTTAATCAATCCCACACCTCCATACATATTGCCATCATTTTATGATAAATTAAATTAACATCTACTTATTTCTGAATAATGAAGTCACATCCCTCCCTGATGTATGACTTTGGTTTTGCATATAGAGACTTTTTCAGTCATTTAAGATGGATTAGTGAATAAGAACACTGATATTGCAAAATGGTAAATCAGAGGGCTGATCCAGAAAGTACCCCCTTGAGGGAGATGAAGCCAAGCAAGTTAACCTAAGGAAAGCAAGAAGTTGGGGTGCTATGACAGATGGAAAATGTGGTCTCTGAAAATGGCTACCTTCTGATGAGCACTGGCATTGCTAAACTGAGTAGATTGTAAAAAATAAAAATTAAGTAAAAATTTCAAAAATTACTTCATTTGTTTCTTCTTGAGTGTGCAAATTTCTTTATGTCTCTGGGGTCACTGTGGGCAAGAGGCAGGAAGTCAACAATTTTTTTTTTAAAGATTTTATTTATTTATTTGATAGAGATCACAAGTAGGCAAAGAGGCAGGCAGAGAGAGAGGGAGAAGCAGACTCCCTGCTGAGCAGAGAGCCCAATGCAGGGATTGATCCCAGGACCCTGGGATCATGACCTGAGCCGAAGGCAGAGTCTTTAATCCACTGAGCCACCCAGGCACTCTGGAAGTCAACAATTTTAAGACTTAAACAGACTTTGAGCACTCAAAGAAAGTATTCATTCCTTCAGCTGCTCATCATTCTATCACTTATTTATTCCTTTAATGAACATTTAGTATGCTTCTTCTATGTCCTAGACAAGAAAAAAAAATTAAGATTCACATCTCAGATATTTTGAAGTTCTTAATGACAATCCTGGAGATAAGAAAATCTGGAAAGATTATAGCAATCCAGAGATGGTATATTAAAAATAACAAAGACATAGTTGTTACTGTAAAGGAAGCATTAAAAAATACATTCTTTTTAAATTATTTTATATATTAGAAAAATATATAAAATATTTAAATATAACATAAAATATCTATGTACAAATGTCTGCATACATTTATTGATGTCCTGAACAGGCTTTAAGTCTTTAACAATTATTAATTTTTTAAAGATAATGGTTATATAGAGCTGACATTCTAAGTTTGGTTGTCAGTGCTCTCTCTTATAACAGAATGATAAAAAGAAATATAAGATTATTTTAGATTAAATAATCTATCACCCACTTATAATGGTATAAAAGATGATTAATGTTAGTTCATATTGTTGATTGGCTTTTTATGATAATTTCTTTTTGATCGGTTTTTGAAAATTGGAACTTGAAACTCCAAGGTGAGATTTATAACACTGGGAAGATTTTTATTAAACCACTAACAAGAACAAAAAATATGCTTATAAAGTAGCTTTAATTATATTCTTCTGCCAAAGAAAGTTCATATTTCAGAATTAAATAAAAACTACTTAGAATTAAGAAGTTTCTATTGATGAAACATTCTGAATTCCTTGGGAAAAAAGTAGTCTATAATATAATATGGAATTGGGATGTGGGAAATTCTGTTCATTTCTCACTCTAATAATCGAAGTCACACATAAGTTCCATAATTATAATCATAATAACAATAGTAATGGTATCACACATTTATTAACTGCCTAGAGTGTACCAGTTCAGTGTCAAACTCTTGTCTACAAGTCATTTTACTTAATGCTCCAGAAGACAAGCATCCTTACTCTTCTCATTCTATGGATGAGATACTGTGACACTGAGATGTAGAGTTTATTGTCCAAAGTCACAGAGCTGATAAATAGAGGTTGGATTCTCCAAGTCTGTATGTCTTCTAAACCCACTGGATTAACTATGCTGGATGGCAAAATATAGAGATTACTTTCTTTGACTCTATCAGCTGACATTTGTATTAAGGAAAGAAAAAAAAAATCTTACTGCAATTCTTGTTTGATTTCAGAACATGGAAGAGAAAATAGGAAAGTGAATCCTGTCTCTTGACAATTCATAAATTCTATCTCAAAGGGATGAGACTTTTCAGTCTCCTTGAATTCTGAAGCACAGCTTTTCACACAACACTAAGAATCTACTTAGTTCTCAGAATATCATAACCAAAGCATACTGATTGTTAGAGGAAAATTTCCCTTGTGCACCAATTATAGGGGAAAAATCTGAAATGTAACCCCAAATGAAATAAGATAAATAAAAGAAAAATGAAAAAAAAAAAGGAACTCTTTTCTCCCATTTTGTCCAGCACTCTTCTCCCCTACAATCTCCACTTGAAAATACTTTCTCAGCTTTCTTATGGTTTTGAGCACATATTTAACATTTTGAGAAACTTGTATTTGTCTTTGGTAAGAATATCCTACATAAACATCCTCTGCCTACTGATTTAGAATAGCTCCTCTTTCTTCTCACACTCTCCTCTTGCAAGTTCACTTTGTGATAACAATCATATCCCCCCAAATGTAATAATTAACACTTAGTAATGGGAATGTAGGAAGTTTATTTTTGGTTTCTCTTACCTCAAAATGAAATTGCTTTTTCTTTATGTTCTCAGGGGAACACTAGTAGTGTGGCTGAATTCTTGAATTTCCAAATCTCATTCCTGAAGAATTCCACAGACAGAGATCAACCATTTGGCATTATGCTGAGGACTGCTCTTCTTCCTAAAATCTCTTGAATGAAGAATGCTATAAAAATGAAATTTTAGTCAGAGATCCCAAAATGGATTAACTTCCTCCCTTCTCATTATCCTTGAGCCAATCAGAGATGATTGCAGCATACATTCACTTGGAATGACAAGGCAGACAAATATCAGGATGATTGAAGAAAGATGAAAATAGAAAGTGGAGTTGGAAGATAGACTGAGAAGGGAGATGGATATGCTGTGATTTGAACTGAAACATCAAATTTATTTGTGGTATGACCCCAAATATCAGTGTATGTATAATGTATTATTTTGTTAATAATTATCTCTGGAGATAGTTGGAATTCTTAATTTGATTTTCTAAACTTCATAATGTTTTCATTCTCAACATCATCTTGATTCTTTCTTCTAATCATTCAGCTGGATGGATAGCCAACTTTTTCTGAAGTTGCTTTTTAAAGAGCATTTCCAAAACAATTTTCACAATCCCAATTTAAGTGGCCTACACCTCTCAGCATGCCCTCCCTTCCATACCACTTTGAGTTCACTATCTCTTTACCACAGCTCACTTCCCCATTCCACATTTTGTATTTAATAGTTTCTGATACTCCCTAGTCATAGAAAAATGTGCTCCCAATTTGTATGGGAGGGGAAAAGGTTGAGTATTTTTTCTTTTTGAGCTGGAACCTCTTGATTATATAATTTCAAGGCCTCACCTTTTGTTATGTCTTCCAATCTTCCCAAGAGTGGTAAAATTGTCAAGATCATAGAAAAATGTAATTATTCCTTCAAGAAAATACAAAAAAAGAACTGATATAAAACATTTGCTTCTCTTTTCCTGTGAAATAAAGCAACAAAAATGTATTGGGCTTTGCATTCTAGTCCTGAATGGTCATTTGTTTCCAGGATAGTTGGAGCATTAGCCTCTTGCTGCAGTGCTACTACCCACAAGATAGAGAAAATTAATATCAATTTTGAAAGTGTAGTTTGAGTTACAGCTGTTGTTCCATTCTCGAGACAACTGTATCTTTATCACACTCATGAAAATGAAAAAAAATAAACTTATAGATCCAACTTTTTGAAAATGTTGACAAATTCATCAACATATGATAGGATTTGAAGGATCCTGGAAGAATATGATTAGTGATTCCTTTCCCCAGACACTCTCCACACC
Organism: Mustela nigripes; assembly: GCF_022355385.1. Taxonomy (NCBI): domain Eukaryota; kingdom Metazoa; phylum Chordata; class Mammalia; order Carnivora; family Mustelidae; genus Mustela; species Mustela nigripes. The sequence continues at coordinate 34,672,974 of NC_081559.1, read as the reverse complement.
TCCCTATTGAGAACCACATCTTCATGCTGGGTTAGCCCTCTATTTCTTCCACTTCAGTTACTTTTTTTTTTTTTTTTAAAGCAAGCTTGAGACAGAGAGACACAGAGAAAGTGGGCAGAGGTGAAGAGAGAAAAGGAGAGAGAGTATCTTAAGCAGTTTCCAGGCTCAGTATGGAGCTTGATGTGAGGCTCCATCTCATGACCTTGAGATCACGACCTGACCAAAACCAAGAGTTGATCACTTAACTTACTGTGCCACCCAGGAACCCCTTGAGTTACAACTTTCTGATTTATAGTTTTAAATTCTATTAAAATGCAAAAGCATCTTTTTTGTTGTTGTTTTGTCAGAAAACGATGTATTTACTTTGCAGATGTATCACTAAGGTTGCTGCAGAGCATAAACATGATTAATACCACCTTAAACTGTTGCTTGGCCCAGATTTGTTTGCGTAGGATGTAACTTCATTAATGTGGAACCTCATTCACCTTCCAAATGAAGAATCTGAAAGAAGGTTTTGATAAAGCAATAAGAGCTTTGGGGGTGAATTTAAGAACCTGAAGTGCAGGCGGTAATGCCAGTTAATGGGTGAGAGGACACAGAAGGAGGAGAGAAGCACTGACCACACACAAACTTGCCCTGCTTTACAATTTTGCTTAAAACAGCTATGACAGAAGCCCTCATTTATTTTCACCTAACTTGTTAACAGTTTTCAACCTATATTTTAACCTCACCTTAACCTTCAGATTGCAGCTAAGACACATGTTTATATTTAAATAAGAACACCTATCATCCAATAATAAACCATTGGGTCATGAGAAGCCAGGGTGACAAATGACAATCCTATATTGATGCAATTGTGAATTTCTTTATTTCAAACCTCATCTTTCATTCACACTCTCCTCCTTCTCTCTTTTGCAGGTAAGGCTTTTCCACAGCAGTATCAGAATATAGTTAATGCTTCTAGTAAAACAAGCTTTTAGATGACACTGAGTTATTCTTTATTCTTTACCTATACTACATTAATAGTTGGGTATTTTAAGCATAAATATGTAACAGGTCTTTGTACCCACTGAATAATATATCATATTATTATACATATAAATAATATACATATATACATATACCCATGTATGTAATTCAATATACATAAATGTGAAACAATCTTCTGCACTCCTTATGAATCTTAATGACTGATAACACATAGTCTCTTATGAGTCATGATTAGTAATATTGTTTCTCCTTTGACAGAGAAGTTACCTTGGATAACCTATCCCCACACAGGGTTTTATGGCCTGCTTTCCAAATTATACAAATTACTCAGAAGTGAAAACCACAATGGAAATATTACAGAATTGCATTCCTGGCTCTGGAACACAATACCTTGGTTGTTAGCCAATTTTCTTTTCTTCATCGTTCAAAGTAGTTTTTAAAAATGTTTTTCTATGCCAATACTGAGTACTGGCACTAATGTGTTCTCCTTTAAATTTTTGTTGGCAGCTACCAGGATAATTTGGAAGGAACATATCAGTACAAACTGAATACTACATCTAAACCCAGAAGTTCTCTCATTTTCCTAAATAGGTCATTAATTGGCATCATGGAGACTCCATCTGAAATGTATGGACTAAGAGTAAGGGAACAAACCAAGACTTTTAGGAACTTGCTGATAGAACAAGATGTTACTGCCACTTTAGGGTCTCAACAGGGTAAATTTTCTGTGTCTCATGTAAGAATTTTGTGCACTATCCTGGACATTGAAACAAGACAATGCAAAGAACATAAATTCTACATCAACATATATAGGAGCTATAATACAGTATATTACATTAAAAAGTGAAAACAAAATTATATAAAATTCATTCAAGAATGCAAAAGAGTTTTAATATTAGGAAATATGTTTATCTGTTTATATAACTCATCATATCATATCAACTCGTTCAATAGATATTAAAAGCATCCGAGAAAATTTCACAGTATTCTTGTTGAAAAAGGTTTTGAAATGGTCATGTTTATTTTCTTCATAGGATAGGAATAATAAAACTAGACAAGTGACTTGCATCACAGTGGGTGAATTCTCATTAAAATAAAAAATAAGACATGAATTCTACTATTACCATCACTATCTAGCATTATCCTTTGATGTTTATCCATTAGATGAAAAAAAAAAACAAAAAAAGAGGTGTAATAATAAGAAAAAGAAGGTAAAATTGTCAATATTTGACTTTTTGATTGTGTATCTGTTCTCCAACATAACCAGTTGGGTGGAAGAAAGGGTGTTAACTCAGAGCCATTTAAAAAGTAACTTACAAAATTCTTCATTCCATTTTTACAATAATCAGTTAAAATATAATAGAAAGAAAACTAAAGTATCTAGGAATAGCAAGAAATATGTGATATCTTTATGAATAAAATTGCATAATAATTTTTTGAAGCACAAAAATAAGAACTGAGACAGTTGCTTTCTAAGGAAGCCAATTTTCTTTGAATTATATATAAATTTAATTCAATTCTGATAAATGTCTTATGTTTTTCAAGAATATGATCAAATGATGCTAATGTTGATCTGGAAAAGTAACTATCTTATTATAGGCAAAGATGTTCTGGAAAAGATGAATATTGAAGGGGGATCTTAAAATTCTTTGAAAAGCCATGGTCATCAGAAGATTTTTGGGACTGAAATACATTTTTTAAAAATAGGGAAATTTAATTCAATTTTGTACCACTATGATATTCCCTGAGTACATGTTAAGCAGAATCATCATTTCCTAGGCATGATTATTTATCATTTTTTAGCCATTTTCCTATAGCTATGTACACAGCTGATATTCACTGAAAAGTGTACAGTTCTTGCTATTGTGTTCAACCAGCTATTCTTCTTGATTTGGAAGGACAGGTTATGTAGATGCAAACCAATACCACTTTTTAATGTCAAAGGTTTTGATTTTTTATTTCTATTTCCTATAAAAACCAATACATTTCATAATCAATTATATGTTTATAATTTTAAAATATTTTAAAGCAATAATTTATATGTAATACATGTTTAGTGACAAATTAGAAAATATAAAACTTTACCCACTCTAGGATATTCTTCTTATTCATAATTGACAATATGAAGACTAAGAATGGTATTTCACTCTTTAAATTTTGTATTTAATTACAAGTTTGAAATGTTGCCCTGTTTATGAACTACTTGAATTTTCCTGTGTGGATTATATGTCTATGTATTTAGATAATTTTTTCCTTCCAATATGAGGGGTTTTTTTTGTTGTTGTTAACAAAAAAAAAATCTACATAGTAAGGTTGCTAGACCTTTGTTTTTCAAACACAAGGCAAACATTTTCCTATATTGTCCTTTGACTACTTGTAATGAATTTTATCACAGAGATATTTTAATTTTTATGTAACCATATTTGTTAATCTTTAACTTGCATCTGTCATACTTAATGGGAACTTCCCCATTCTTATATTCATTCATACTTCTCTTATAAACTGGTGGTTTCATTTTCATATGTAAATCTTTAATCCATTTAGATTTATCATAGTGTCAATTACAGGAAGGAATATAACTTTATTAGTCTGTTTCCATCCAATTATTAAATGTAATCATTATTTGATATTAATCAATATAATTTAATATATATTAAATATATTTAATACAGATTTCTATTGTCTATATTTATTATTTATTATAATTTGATAGATTAATCAACATTAATTTTAAACATACACATATATACACATGAGTTAAACTCTGAGATATCTTCCTTTCTTCCTTCTTCTTGCTACAGCAGAGAGATTTGTAATGCTGACATTGGATGAGATAAAGCATGGAGGCCCAGAGGACCAATTCAGGGCACATAGACCTGCTATATTTCAAACATAAGCAGTCAGCATTTTGAAAGGCATATCGGAGTGGACCTAGAGGACTTTTATTCTATGCACACTCCAAATCTTCCTGCCCCCTTTATCCCTACTTCTATCATCATCACCATCATTGGCAGTAAGGCTTCTCCATTATTATATCAAGCAGAAATCTCAGGTAGCAATGATGAATGGGTATACACAAAACAGTGTCCTTCATTGCTATTCTAATATATGCAAAATGTCATTGGTATTATTTTTAGTTAAGCTACCACCTAAATTAAAGTACTTTTCATGATTGTATACATATTTGCTTAGAAAAATTATAATTGTCCAATATTTTTTCAATACGATTGTATGTCTATTTGAACAGGTTCTCACACCAAAGAGAAGCCTGGAAGGTACTACTTTACTCATGTGATCAAAGCCAATATTAACAGTAACAGGAAAAATTTAAATTACTGATATGATCTAATGTGAAGAGGCCACCAACATTTCTGTAATATTATTGACAGAACGAATATCATGAATCTAATCATGAGAAAGACATCAAAAATGTCAAGGTTATGAAAGTCAAAGAAGACTGAGAAATAATTTCAAACTGAAGAAGATTGGAGAGATATGCCAATTAATTGCAATGTGTGATTCTGAGCAAGATGTGGTTTTCTGTTGTTGTTTGTTTCGCTATATATTTTTTGTTTGTCTTTATTAGTTTAACTGAAAAACCTGAGTAGGAGTCTGAAAAATTAAATGGTAACGATATATCTGTTCTAATTTCTTGGTTTTTGGAGGTAATATGACAGTAGTATATGACAGTAAATTTGTAAAGATGATTGGGTTGGATATCTTGGTAGCAACTTACTATCAAAATTAAAAGCTAAGGAAAGAAGAGTTACTTCTACAGTACCCACAACTTCTCTGTAAGTGTAAGATTCTTTTAATTGTTTCAAAATAAAATAGAAAAAAATTATTAAGCATAGTTTGATAGTAGGCAAACTATTAACCTGTAGCTATTGATTTCCTGCAATGTTGCTAGCATTCTGCCATGATCTATTAGTGATGGGTGGTCATTATTTAAGATATGCTCGCTGCCTTTGAAGTGTTACAGTCTACTTGAGTATATCATATATGAAATGTAGTTATTTAAGGCTAATGAAGTTCTTTTGTGTTCAATAGGCATTTAGAGGTTGACTGATATATGTAGAAATCAAAGAGAATGCCTTTAGCAAATAATTTGCATGAAACATTCCTTAGGAGATAAGAAGAAACCTCTCTTGCTTGCGTCAGTGAATTGTGGTTAAGCAAGGGGCAAAAATGATAGTCATGTTGCTGTCATGATAAGAATGATGACTGGTAGAGGACAGTCAGCTGACCTACTGGTTGTGTAGCTAGGCTCTGGACAGGAATTTGTGTATTTAGAGTCAACAAAAATCCAACACTCTACTTCCAAATTGAAATAAGGCACATGGCAGATCTTCATTATTCTTTCTCAGATAGAGACTGTTTGTAAAAGAGGGTTTTATATGTCAAAAATTAAGTAAAATGTTAGGAAAAATTATATAAACTTAATAAACAAATATATAAGAGAACTAGAACAAGTTTTTTATATTTACATTATTTTTATAAAGAGTAAGAGTGACTGATTTCTCCCAGGCTTCCTGAAAGCTTTCAGGAAAGCTCTATTATTCTTTCAAACCATATTAAGGTTTGAAAGGTTATTTTCTTCATCTTTTGCTTCAACCACCTCACACTGCTTGGGCTTCCTTTTTGAGCATCACCAGTTACCTGTTAGTGATCTCCTAGCTCCCAGAAGGAATAAAAGAAAAAAGGACTTAGGATACGAAAACAAATATACAAAGTGACTAATCTCAATGAAATCAAATGGAGGGAAGATACATCTAATCCATGCTCTCTGTTCCAAATCTTAATGACTACTTAGAGCTCCCTGAGGCATCTTCAACTCACAGATACATTGCTGTTTATTTCTTTTTTTTTTTTTTTAAAGATTTTTATTTATTTATTTGACAGAGAGAGGTTACAAGTAGGCAGAGAGGCAGGCAGAGAGAGAGAGGAGGAAGCAGGCTCCCTGCTGAGCAGAGAGCCTGATGCGGGACTCGATCCCAGGACCCTGAGATCATGACCTGAGCCGAAGGCAGTGGCTTAACCCACTGAGCCACCCAGGCGCCCCTACATTGCTGTTTAAATGAATATGTATATATGTGTGTCTGTGGATGCAAGTCATGACAAAAGAAACAAAAACTTTCACACTTCTAAAGGATTTTCATTTTTTTCTTATTTGTAGGCTATAAAGTGTTTTAGATTTTTGGAGCACCATTGTGATAAACTATCATGCCCACCTCCTTCAAATCTTGTCTTTAACATAATAAGTAAGCACCATTGCTATTTTAGATTCATGATGCTCTTTGGACAATTTTTTTTCCCAGAGAAGATTAAGATATTTCCAGGATCTGTATCAGCTGACAGGTTCTGCAATCTCTTTTGAATAAAGATGGTGCTATCTTCTGATGTGAACCTATTGAGGCCAGGTGAATACATCCTTCAGCCTGATACATGTAGTTGTACATCGGTTGGAATACTCTATACTCAAGTATCCCCTCTTTATTTCATTGCTTGCATCAGAAGGTCCCTAAAGGTTTCAATCGCTTTGACCAACATAAAATGGTTCCCAATACTTGTGACCTATTAGAATTATTTGAGAAGTTATGAAAACAAAAACAAAAACAAAACTTACGACCGATTTATTTTTAAAAAGGTGAACTAATTGATTTGGAGAAAAATACAGTTATTGTGACTTTGAAAATCTTCCCTGAGTTCTAGAATATAATCAGAGATAAACACTGGATGGATCAGGAGGTGAAGGGTTCCTAAAAATTGGACTCTTCCTCTCCATCTTGTTGTACTGTTCAGACGGCAACTGGTGTGGGGTTTTTTTTTTTTCTTCTTTCATTGAATGGATGTAGTATACTCTGAATGAGTGAAAATTCAGAAGCTGCTTTGATGGCAGGAGAAGGAAACTCAATATTGACAAATAAGGTAAGGAGATAGATGCAAAGTGTACAATGAATGTTTTCCCAGTACCAGCTCTGAACAATGAGCTCCAATGTGAAGCTACAGATCACAACATGATATTCATTCCGAATAAATGTATTCATTAACCCAGAACCTAACAGGAGCCGCATCCTACACTAGACTTAGAGGACTGAAAGCTGAAGCCAATTCAGTCTGCCTTAAGGAACACACAGCATAGTAACAGAGTGCAAGGCAAACACAGGGTAAAGACTCTGAAACTGAACATGGGACGATAGAGAAATGCAGTGTAAGAAAAGGAAATGGTGTATTGGGTAACAAATAGGGAAGAGCCTTATTCTTCCTGAAAAGTTAGATTCCTGTAATTTTTTTTTAACTCCCTACAATTCTTAGTTTTTCTGCAGTATTTGTTAGTTTTTACTTACATATTTTGTCTTCTTTGTTTGTTTATTTTTGCTTGCTAAATAACAGAACATGATGATCTGGCAGTCTTACCGTATTTGAATACAAATGTTTATTTATGAGAACTTAAGAAAACAAATGGTCAGTTTCAGTTAATTCTCCAGAGGCTGTAGCAATAGTTAATTGTTTCCGTCCTGAGGCAATAATAACCAGCCTTTCCCAAGACTAGGACTTGGACCTTTTCCAGAGGTGGTTGATAGGCCTACTTCCAACAGAAGGTTCCAACTCAAATGAATCTGGGGAATTATGGATTAAGCAAAGTTACATATATTTATTTACTTCGGGATTACTTAGAACCTTTAATAAACTAATGTACAATATGACTCAACAAGAAGAGGGTATTTTGCTCAGGGGTTGTTCTCAAACCCAAAGAGCTGTGAACTCCCCCCCTCCCCACCTCCTTAGGATTGACAGCAATACAGCCCTCTGGCTCTTCCTGTGACGTCTTATAACACTCTGTATTTTCAATGTCATCCCATCAGAGAGGCTTCTGCCAACTGCCTTATCTAAATGAACATCAGATTTATATCAATTTCTACCCTTTCACCTTATTTACACTTTGTTCTCCTTCCTTGTGTGTTTCTCACTCCCCTGAGAATTTAAGGTCTCTGCCAGAGCAGAGAGCCCTGCTTCTCTTCACTGCTTGCTGCACAAAAAATACTCATAATATATGTGTTGACTGAGTCGCCATCTTTAGTGTGTGGCTTTTGTCCTTATGGCCTCATGATGGCTGCTCTATTTTCAGGCATCACAGCCATGTTCTAGACAGAATAATAGGCCAATGATAAGAGTCATGTGCCTGCTGGTGCTCTCCTTCCTGTTTGGAAGATCACAGTTTTCGGAGTGGTTCCACCCTCTAGACGTCTGCTATGATTGTGAGCTTCAGGGGGTTCTACAGAGATGAGGCTCTGAACCAGGCAAACAGCCATTCTGAACAAAGTCAGATTTCTGTTACTAGGAAAAGATTAAGGCTACGTTGGGTATTATGTGTGTCAAGAGCATGCATCCCCACCAGCCCCAGGAGGCTGTGATCATCACGTAGTCAGGTTCACTTCTGTTACTTTTCTGGCTTCCATAGACATGTGAGTTTGCAGCCTTGAACTAGACATTTTTTCTCTCTCTCTCTCTCTCTTTTTTTTTTCTTTTTTAAAATATTTTATTTATTCATTTGAGAGAGATGGAGAGAGGGCACAAGTGAAGGGGGAGAGGCACAAGTAGTAGGAGAGAGAGAATCTCAAGCAGACTCCATGCTGACCATGGAGCCCAACCCAGGGCTCAACCCCAGGACTCTGAGATCACCTGAGCAGAAATCAACAGTCGGACACTTAAGTAGCTGAACCACCTAAGTGCCCCTGAACTAGACATTTCATAAAGTAATTCCCAGTCTTTAAATGTTATGATTTTATGAGTTATGCATCTCCAGCAAATGCCTTGGATCTATCTGTATACAGAACTTTTTTCACATATTGGGTTTAAATTATTAACTTAATGATTATTTAAGGGGGAACAAAATCTTCCTTTATTCTTTTCCTGATAAAAACGAAAGAAAATAAAACAAACAAACAAACAAACAAAACACAAACCAAACCAAACCAACCAAACAAAAAAAACCACTTCCAGGTAATGGTCAGCTTTGTCTGAAGTCATTCCTGGTTGTGTTCACTGAAGTAAAACAAATGCTCTGTAGCAAGTGACCGTCCTTCCCCTGGGAAGGTTTGTCATGCAACCATCACGAGTCCTAATCACAGTCTTAGGAACAATGATGACGTTGTCACTAGAAGGTCAGGAGAGGAAGCTGAGAGGCTGTACAGTCTAAGCCAGAGCAAGACTGACAGAGGACACAGAAAAAAAAAAAAAGAAAACAAGAAAAGAAAAAATCAGACACGCATAAAGGAAATGAAAACACAAATAAAACACTTTGTGAAATGTGTTGAAAATTGGAACATTTGGTTTTATGAAATATCCTGTCACCTTCTATCCATTTTCCCTTTTGCTGTTTTGATAAGTGACAAATTTCACATTGCACAGTGGCCAATTCCACTAAAAATAGTTTCTTGAGCCTTATCAGTATCATTTATCAGAGGCAACAGAAAATGTTGCAGTCTACCACAGATACTCATTCTCGTCCTATCTACACTCCTGAATGGCTAGTAGATTTCAGGATGGGCCAAGATAATACACTGATATTTACTTAGTGCATTCTAAATGGTAGACAGTATAGTAGACATGTTCACATACTTCATACTATTTATTTCTTGTGACAACCCTGCTAGCCTATTACAAAAGAGGAAATTGAAGCACACGGTTTAAACTTCGACAAATAACGTGAACCTGCTGATTTTCCATTTTCTCTAACCTTATTAGCCTTGGATTGGTTGATATCCCTTCTCATTCATTCAGTGACTGTGTTTAATAACGTCCATAAAATGGAGTTCCTCATTTGCAGAACACAGATAATAATATCTGCCTTACTGTTGCAGGAAGGGAGGGAGGAATGAGGAAGGGAGAGCACAGGGACAGAAATAAAAATGAAAGGAAGAAAAACCAGAGGTATATATAAGTTCAGAATTAGACTACCTTTATATATTTTCTTTTCTTTTCTTTTCTTTTTTTTTTTTTAAGATCTAGTTATTTGTTTTAGACACAGAAAGTACAAGGTGAAGGAACAGAGGGAGAGAGAGTCCTATGCAGACTTCCTGCTGAGAACAGATCCCTACAGAGGGCTCCATCTCAGGAACCTGAAATACTGACCTGAGCAGAAATCAAGAGTGCTACCTTAACTGGCCAAACCAACTAGGAGCTCCTACCTTTAGGTTTCTTAACAGCAGCACTGGAAATAAGAAAAATTTAATTTAATTTAAAAATACAGAAGTAAGTAAATAAATAAAACAATCATTTCAAAATCCTGCAGGAGAATTGTTTTCTCCTTGAGTTCTATACCTAAACAAACTATTAAGAAGGCATGAGGACAGAATAGAGATATTTTCAGACATGGAAGGTCTCCAAAAAATTCACCCAATCCCATGTGACCCTTCTTCTATCATTTCTCTGTCCTCCAAATATAGCTATGTGTACTCTTCCTCCCTTCATAATTATTGCAGCTGTGTTTCACATGCAACATTCCTTTGTAGAATACAATTAAAAATGAGTTACTAGAAAAAAATGAACTAGGTCCAAGTTATTATTAGGTTGAACAGAAATGAAATTAGATTTTAATAAATGCAATGTGAAAAAAACTAATATAAGAAAAAAAGAATTACATAATCCATACACATTTATCATTAAAAGGGAGTGTATAGATGGTTAAATTGAATGTTTATTACACTTGAAAATTTTAGTTGTTCACGTATGTAACTTAAGAGCTCTTAGTGATAGAGTGATTCCCTGTTTTAGATAGATACATACATAGCTTAATATACCAAGTTTTTATCCATATGTAATGGTTTTAATGTCACAAATGTGCTTACTTTTTGCTTGTTAATTTATCCATTCTAGGCTAGATTGGTCACAACAATACCTCAGGATATAAAGTTTATCTAAAACATTTCTTTTGTTTCAATAACACTGACAGGAGTAAAACTGATCTCCCAAAATACGTGACAAAAGGATTTCAAAGTAATTTCAGCCTCCTCAGGACATTCAGTGATATCTTTAATTTAAAATGAAGGAAATGGGGCGCCTGGGTGGCTCAGTGGGTTAAGCTGCTGCCTTCGGCTCAGGTCATGATCTCAGGGTCCTAGGATCGAGTCCCGCATCTGGCTCTCTGCTCAGCGGGGAGCCTGCTTCCTCCTCTCTCTCTCTGCCTGCCTCTCTGCCTACTTGTGCTCTCTCTCTGTCAAATAAATAAATAAAATCTTAAAAATAAATAAATAAATAAATAAAATGAAGGAAATGATAATATATTTCCCACATTTATTTTTGATTTTCACCAATGAGCAAGTTCTAACAATCTATACTATAACATTTTAATTAAGTTTAAATTATCTTTCTGTGGAAGAAAAGTACTCCAGATCCATAAATATCCTATTGAGTGAAACTCATGATAAAAATACAATTTTTTAAAACTTTTTAAAAAAGATTTTATTTATTTATTTGACAGAGAGAGAGAGCACAAGTAGGCAGAGCGGCAGGCAGAGGGAGAAGCAGACTTTCCACCAAGCAGGGAGCCTGATGCGGGGGCTCCATCACAGGACCCCGGGACCAAGACCTAAGCCTAAGGCAGCCACTTAACCGACTGAGCCACCCAGGCACCACAATAAAAATGTTTTATCAAACTTACGAGGTATTCAGTGACAACTTTCCCCAAATGCAGTATGAAGATTATTCCCTACTTCACTGATGATCATTTTAAATTTCAAAGTATGTCATAACAATCTTATAAAATTCTTGAAGCTTATCTGACATTATAAAGTATGTTGTATTCTTTCTTTACATGAGATATTAACGTAATTAAAAAACTCAATGATATCAAACAAATAAGTACATATGACTATCTAATTTATATCTTTAGAATTTGGGACTTCAACTACTTTTTCCTTTTTTTTTTTTGCAGGAAAACCATCTACACAAAACTTTTCCCCTGAAAAACCAGTGAACTCAGTATGTATAGAAGCTGCTTATAGTTTTCAAATTATCGCAGAATTAGTGCAAAAAACTAAAATTTAATACATTTTTCTTTGCATAATTCATACCTATAACCTAGCTGACTTTTTTTTAGTAGCAGGCATAGAATACAACTTCCAGATTGGACAGAGACAGAGGACTCAAGGAAGAAGTTGCAAGGAAAAAAAAAACCCCACATACACACACAAAAAACAGTTGAATTGCTACTCCCTAAAGGGCTTGACCATGTGACAAAGAGCCTTCAAGAATCTTTTTAATTCACTTGGAGAGTAGGAAAGCATTAATGTTAATACAGAAAATCACGAGAGCAAGTTTAAAAGCATACACTTATTAGCTGAGAAAAACAAAGTAAATCATGTTTGAAAAGATCATAATGGAAGTATGATCATCTGCACAGGAGGATGTACAGAAAGCGATGCAGGACACGAGGCAGAGTAAGGATGCTTCTTGTTTTCTAGTAGCAAGTTAATAGATGATGCCTACAAATTACAAATCAGAGACGTAGCAGGAAAAGTTTATTATTTAGAACTGTGGAGATGGGTATCCACATAAACTGCTTAAAGTTACTTGTCAGTGTTGCAGAAAAGAATCAGACCAGCGATACACCGAGGGACGCTTGGAAAAGCAGGAGAACTCGCATTTATTTTACCTTGGTGGAACCAGAGGAGCTCACACCTGAAATTCTGGGCCCCAGATAGTGGAGTTACAGGGTTTTTATAGAGGAGTGCAAGGGGCCAGGTTCCAAGGGCTATGCTGACTATTGGTAAGTGGGTTTAAACTCGGGGAGCGGACTTGCTTTAGGTGGGAATGGTGGTTAGGGTAGTGGAGGGGGCTTGGTGGGGGGAAGCCCTAATTACAGAAGCAGAAACGACTGGTTATCTATTGCTCCCAGGGGAGGCTTCTGGTTATCTCTTGCTCTTTCTAGTAACTTTCTATCTACTGGGTCCTGCTGCCCTCAGCCTGCTGTGAGTAATTTTTCTCTTCATGGTCACTTGGTGTGGGTCAAGGGGTGGGGGGTGTAGGATGAAGAATGGAAGTAAAATAAGGGATTTCTGATTTCAGGACAAGGTTTGTAAAACATTTTGACTTGTAAAACTCTGCATGTGCATAAAAATTTTAATAAAAGATGTGACTCTGATTTAGCATTTTTATTCTTCACTTATCAAAATTCTGATCTACTAAAATACCTGTAACACAGTGTTTTCTCTAAATCGAAGTATATGTCAATCTCTATATACTGTTTAAAATGTTTCAGTTACCACAACTAAACCTAATCTTTTAATAAAATTTTGAGCCATTCTTAAAACTTCTAAGATTTTACCTGAAAAATCAACTGATTCTCATTCCATGGGTCTTTATGTTTAAAGTTCAAAAATTTTGACATTTTAAAGGTGCAACAGGGGTAATTTGCTTTTTGTGCTTATGACTTTAAGTGGCTCAGAAGACTTCAAATTTTCTTTTTAGAAAGTCACCTCACCTCTGAGCAGAGAAACCCCTGCCCCTTAGAGGGATAGCTTTTGTACAAATTTCAACCAAGAAAAAATGAGGTTAGAGTGGAAAGTATTTGGCAATGATAAGTTTTAGCCTGTGCCAAAATTACAGTTATTGAGCTTTAAGTTGGTAAAATTTCATATTGCTATGCTTAATGGAAAATATAATGATGTTCTTTGGATATATAAGTTAAATTTTATATTAAAGCAGGTAAAAGCACAGATAAACTTGCCTTCATCAGCTTGCTCATAAAATCTGACTACCTTTGTTGAGATTTCTTTTCCTATGTCTTTTTTTACTATGAAGATCATAAAAGCATGAGGTAAATAGCTTAAACCTGAAACAAATTCCATTCTGTTTAGTGACCTGAAACACTTCCCTGGGAAATTTTTACTTGGGCCACATGATCTTTTCTTGTTCTTTAGTACTTCATAACCTGAAACCTTTCATGGATTTCCATTCTTCTAAATGAAAAATTATTCTTTGGCTATAATTTAGAGCCTCTGAAATTCCCACTGGAAATTCTACTTGGGAGTGCCTAGAAACACACACACACACACACACACACACACACACACACACACACGAGGAATTGCCTTGAGTTATTCTGGAGCAGATGACACTTTGTATTTAAAATGGAGAAGAGATTGCTTTCTTGCACAATACCTATGTTCGGTGTAAATCATCCTCCCTGACTGAAGATTCACTGTAGGGTTCACATTGACCTGGAAGCAATTCAATCTACAGGGATCAAGGCCAAGGGGAAAGAGAGATATGGCATAAAAGCCAATTCATTATATTAGTCATCTGTTTCCAAAATGAGCGTGCGGTTGCAATCAAGTTAATATGAGCATCAGGGTCACAAAAGCATAAGGAAGCCATGTGAAATTCCAAGGGACAGAGTGACCTGCTCCCTTGGGTCACATTACGGCAGATAGATTTTCATCTTATGCTGCTTTGATATATTGGGGCAAGAAGGCTTCTTTTCTACAGGCTATCTTCCCAAGGCCCCTCCACATCCTCTATTTCTAGAGAGTTCTTGAAGCCTCTGGGCTTAGGTCCACCAATGCCATTCCCACACTCTTATTTGAGCAGCTATAAGGAGCATAGCAAAAGTGATTTGGAGGATCCATCAGATCCTATTTAATTTCCAGTTTCCAATTACTCTAACTCGTAGAGTTTCATTTCATTCATTTCTACCCTGCACGCCCCCAGTGGAGGCTTAATGACCAGAACCAGTACCCTAAAGATGCAGCCTCTGAACCACCTTGAAGTGTGTGAAAATAACTAAGTACCATCATCCCTTTTCTCTGGGAATCTCTTCAATGAAAGTGAATTTCAGCTCAGACGCACAATGATCCCCAGCTCTCCTTGATCTCAGAGTCTATATTTCCGTGACTTGTCCAACATACCAGGCATGCAAGGTCCAGGACCTTGTCTAGATTTTATCCCTTAGAGACATTAAAAGAAATCTTAAATATAAAACATTTCGAACATTTTGCAGTCATGATCCTTACCCCACTCCTCCAAACATATGTCTTTCTGTATTCACTTCCATAATTGCCGACATTGCCTTCTGCCTTAATTAACTAAACCAGAAACAATGGCCTTTTTCCCGAGTCCTATTTCTTCCATGCCCTATTCTCCACATCCACTTAATCACCAGCTCTTGATAATTCTTACCCTATTCTCTTTCTGCTACTAATTTACACTGTCATCTCCCTCCTATGCTGTTGTAAAACTCTTCCTTCCTGCTATGCTCACCTAGCCTCCAGCTTTTTCTTACTCTTCCTTCTGCCAATGTAAATCACAAATAAGATGATTACAATCTTGCAATGGCTCCCTATTGCCTCAGGATAAAATTCCTTTTCCTTAGTAAGGCCTGAAAGGCTCTTTTGATCTGAACCTGTCTTTGTCCCACCTCATAACTTTTGTTCTACCCAGATGTTCCATTCATTTTAATGCCTTATAGATGCTTCTGTTTTCTAAACAAACTTCTAGTGTTTTCTTTTCTTCTTCTTCTTCTTTTTTTTTTTTTTAGATTTTATTTATTTATTTGAGGTAGGGGTAAGAGCTAAGGGAGAGGAGGGGGAAGGAAAAGCAGATTCCCCACTGAGCAGGGAGCCTGACTCAGGGCTGGATCCCAGGACCCTGAAATCATGATCTGAGCTGAAGGGCACCCACCCAGAAATCCCCTTCTTGTGTTTTCTAAGCAAACTACCTAGTCTCAGACCTTTGTGCTTTGCAGTCGTTCATCCTTATAAAGCCTCCTGCCAATCAAGCTGGTGGGTATTCAGTCTTCCTTCAAAGGCTATTTAGGCTTCACTTTCTTGTGGGTCTCCCCAACACACAGACTGCGGTTCAAGACAGTCTAATCTTGGGGCACCAGGGTGACTCAGTGGGTTAAGCCTCTGCCTTTGGCTCAGGTCCTGGTCTCAGGGTCCTGGTCTCAGGGTCCTGGTCTCAGGGTCCTGGGATCGAGCCCCGCATCAGGCTCTCTGCTCAGCAGAGAGTGCCCCCCCACGCACCCCCCTCGCCTGCCTCTCTGCCTGCTTGTGATCTGTCTCTCTCTGTCAAATCAATAAATAAAATATTAAAAAAAAAAAAAAAAAGACCGTCTGATCTTATTGCCCCACTAGGTTATTCTCGTATGTCTTACTTACTCTCAGCCCACTGTATTCTGGATTTTCCTGTCAATAGTCCTCTGAAAGTGCTTTGCTAAAACCTAAAATGACCTTCAATCTGCTAAGTCCAGTGGATCTTTTCTGCAGTTTAGCTTACTTGGCACAACTGCTGTGTTGGATACTGTGGATTCTGTTCTTGTTTTGGAGTGCTTCCTATACTGCTAGACTGTGGAACTCCCACATTAGCTTCATTTTCCTCCCTTCCTCTCTTCCTCCCTCCTCCTCTTCCTCCTTCCTTCCTTCCTTCCTTCCTCCTCGGACCAGTTCTCGATCTAACCTTCCTCTGTCTACTCTCTTAATTATTAACATCTTGGGCTATATTCTTAGCCCACCTGCTTACTTACGTCCTCAATCTTATGTACATTCATAAATCTTACACTTCTATAACAGCCCATTAAACTTCTCCATCCAAAAGTCAGACAAGAACCTGCCACCCCACACACTCAAAACTGAGCTCTCTTTCCTCTAATATCTGCTTTAGTCCTCTTCTCCTTTAGTAAGTGAAATCAAAGTCTATCCAATCATTCAAAATAGAAACCGGAGGTTTTCCTTGATTTCTCATTTTTCCTAAATCCCTAACCAATCACAAGGTCCTGTAGAATTTTCCCCCCAAACCTATGATGACTCTATTGTACCCTCTCTGCCCTGTGTTACTTCTTGTTAGACTACTGGGCACACGTGCAACTGGCTATGTACAATCCCTCTTCTCCAGAACTGCCAGAGACATCTTCCCTCAGCATATCACTTCCACATCTCTCCCTTACCCACACTTCCTCAGCAGTTCCCTCTTACCTACAAAAGACTGAAGTTGGTGCTCCTTAACATCTCAATATAATCTATCCCCATCTTCCTTTCCTATGCCATCTCTTGCACCATCTACTTCGCCTTTCATCAGCATCCATAGCAAGCCACCCTTAATTATCATGCCTAATATGGTGCTTTTTGTGTCCATGCTTTAGTTGACATTAACACCTCCCTCTGAAGACTCAGGAACTTTCTTCTGCCTCTCATTCTTACTTCCAATCCTATTGTATTTGCCTATAGATTGGATAATTCTGCTCTCTTCCTTGCTTCTCCCATAAATGACTCATTACTTCTACCTGTGTCACAGACCCACCCCTTCTTCTGTCCTCTGCAGTCTGGCCTCTGAAATTATCCCTTGCTTTTATTCAGGGACATGATCTCCAGCTCCGCTGCATATTTCCTTTCAGTCTCCACATGTGATTTCCTCTTCCAGTGTTTTTAAAAGTCCTTGATTCTACCTGCACTTCTTTTCTTGCTTTTATCATCACACATATCAGAAGAGTATGGCTTCAATTCTCTTACCTTCTGTTTACTCCTCTGCCCGTTGTAATGTCTTTTGAAATTGCAACACATGGTTGAAACTGCTTTCTCAACATCCCCAATTATCTACTGATTTTAAACTCAGAGATTGAATTTTTGTCCTTATCCTATTAAATCCCCCTGAATTAATTGAGATGAATGCAAGCTTCTCTTCTCTGATATTCTTTTTTTTTTTAATTTTATTTCTTTATTTGACACAGAGAGAGAGAGAGAGGAAGAGAGAGACAGAGAGATGAAGTAGGCAGAGAGGCAGGCAGAGAGAGAGAGGGGGAAGCAGGCTCCCTGCTTGATCCCAGGACCCTGAGACCACGACCTGAGCCGAAGGCAGAGGCTTAACCCAGGCGTTTCTCTGATACTGTCTTTACTATGGTAAAACTATAGCACATCATCCTACTTCTCCTCCTGTATCTACCAGTCCGCCTTCTCCTCCTCCTTCACTGGTTCAGCTTCTGCTTGTACCAGACGTAGGAATCTCACTAAGTAAGCATTCTTTCTTCTTCTTGTCTTCTTTTCTTACACTGGAGCTTCAGCCATCACGTTTCTCCAAATGAACCCCAAACATGTACTTGTTAAACCCTGCTTATTTTTCTTCTTTTGGATTTCAAATCTGTCTTTCTGATTACTTGTTGAGCATCTCTCAGATTCCAAAAGGATAAAAGGACCTAATTAAGTCTCACCTTGTTCTTCTCTCAATGATCGTTTTCTCCTGTGTCTTCCATATCTACTGTTTTAGAGCCTTACATTCATTTTTGCCCCTACACTCCACAACTAGGGGATATTCTAGTGCTGTTTGTCTTACATCCACATTGCTTCTTACACCCTTTTTCTCCTTTTCATTCCTGTTGCTGTGACATTGGTTCGCAGTTTCTCTTTTAAGCTTTTAAAAATTTTATTCATTTATTTATTTATTTGAGAGAGAGAAAGAGAGAAAGACAGTGAGAGAGCACAAGCAGGGAAGGGACAGAGGGAAAGGGAAACACAGATTCCCGGATGAGCTGGAAGCCTGATAGGACATGGGGCAGTGCTTGATCCCAGGACCCTGAGATCATGACCTGAGCCAAAGGCAGCCGCTTCACCAACTGAGCCCACCAGGTACCCCAAACATTACATTCTTTCATGCTTTTTAAAATAGAAGTCTCCTTGGTATCTCTTCTCTCCAACTTATTCCATATATTGCCATCATTTCCCTTGCCCAAAGTCATGGTCTGTCCACATCATTTTCTTACTTACAGTTCTGCTTTCTTTTCTTATTGTTAATAAAATCAGACTAAAATATAAAAATTTAAAAAAAAAAAACATTTTAGTTCAAGCTTAGCATTTGTCATCATCTGAATCAATCTCTTTTACCAGCCTGGATTTTTCCAAGTATATCTTAAAATTTTTAGAACATTAATTTTTTCAGAACTTGAGCTTTACCTATCAATGTTATTTCTCTATCTATAAATAATAATTAGGCAATGGCTAAATGCTGGATTCTATGATGTGTATGGAGGATTATATAATATATAAGATAAAAACGTCCCTTAGTATTTATAGAGATCAGTTCTAGGGCAGAAAAAATAAAATAAATACATAAATAAGTAAGTAAGTAAAGTGTACTACATGCTATGCTAGATGAAGTGTAAGCTTTTAAATGTGTATAGTAAGTTGTCTCACCTTGCGGCGGTAGTGATGATGGTTATTTTGGGCAGGAAAGCTGGTTATAGAAGTAACCACCATTTAAATTGTATCAATGAAAGATGGGGAAAATGGGTGAGTGGCTGATTCCAGACAAAAGGAAATGGCCACACATAATATAACAATGAAAGATGTTCCATATAGTGTGATGGCACAGGATATGAAGGGGAGAATGCTGACTCTGGTGAAACTTGTCAGGTAAGAAAACACTAGATAATGAAGATACTATCAACTACCACGTGTACCTTGGACCTTATACAACAAACAATTGGAAGTCCATTTTTAAGCACTGGTGTGATAGAACCATATTTGTATTGGGAAGAATCATTGTGATGGCAGTGTGAAGGATAAAATAGAGAGAAAAGACCAGAGGAAGTAAGAGTGCTCAGGAACTATTGCAGAAATTCTTGGGAACAGCCACATTAGCCTTACTGGAGTCTTTGTTACATGAACAGAGAAAGGGGATTGGTATAGAAAACAGAAACAAGGAATAAAAATCAGAATTTGGTGATTGGTTTATTATTGGTGGTATATGATTAAGTAGAATAGATGGTTGTCAGTGGGCAGGGTATATGTAAGCCTAGAACTCAGGAAAGGGATCTGTGCTTGCCATGTAGATTTATAATTCATTAGCATATAGGGTTAGCTAACTATGGAAGTCAAAGGGATTGACTTTCAAGATTGATTGAAAGAAGAGGGCAATGGTGGTTCTAGGAAGGTCAGAGAAGCTGTTTCAATAAAGAAGGATTCTAGTAGAGTTGAATATAGCCAAGAGGAGAAATAAGCATTGTTTTGGGGTTGGTGAGGAGGAGTATGGTGTATCCAGGATATCATTAGTGGAAGCCCTTTCAGTAGAGAACTGAGATAGAAACTTTGTTCACTAACATGCCTTCACATCCATCTCCTGGATGGGATAGTAGGCAATAGTCCTGGCCGTGTACTTCGTGGTGGTTGTGGGAAGGGACAGGACTATAGGCCATACAAACTACTTCTCTTTTTGATCCTAAGTACAAGTCAGTTTAGACATTTCCATCTTTAGAAATCCCAAGGAGCCTATGAATGATGGCAAAACTTCTTTTAAAGTGTGATTATCTTAGGCTCTCTGCCATAGCTGGTTGTTCCAGGCCCTACCCTCTTTTAAGGTTAGAACTACCTGTCATCTCCTCTTTGTTGAAATTCCATTTATTTTCAAGAAATAGATCAAATATCACTTTCCCCGAAAGAGATCCTTGCTTCACAAGAGAATTATTGCTCTTCTTCTGTGTTCTTACAGGATTTTGTATATAAATTCATTAAGTGTTTAAAACATTCTCCTTCATAATATAGTTATATATGTAAGTCTGCTTTCCCATTTGAATTGCACCCCAAAGAAAAAAAATTCCAAGCTAGTTTAAATACTGTCTTATTTATCTTTGCATCCCAGATTTCACCTAGTAAATTGAGATATCTAATCCTTGTTTATCAAACTAAACTGTAATGTTTATATAGCATGGTTTATCTAATTACAATAAATTATTTTAAAAGTCCAGATTCAGGACAATTACATTTTTGTGGAGGAAAAAATAAATACAAGACAGTTGAAATCACTTTTGTTCCTTTCTCATACTATGATGGCTATCACCTTCAAGTATATTTCTAAATCAGGTGGAGATCTACTCTTTGTGTCTGAGTATGCCTTAGCTAATATTTTCCTGCATACAGAAGGAAGAGATTCAGTAAGTAATATTTTGTGACTATAGTTTGTGAACAGCATTCTGAAAAGTGCACAGTAAGCTTGGATCTGTCTCTAAACTGAATTTGCTTTGGATGGGAAGCTTACATCATATGATAAAGACAAGACTTTCTCCTAGAAGTGATGGTCTAATTTATAATCTCCACCTTCAAGAACGTACTGGAGTTGAATTGCACCCCAAAGAAAAAAAAATTCCAAGCTAGTCTTTATGTTTCCTGCCATTATTCTCCCTTTAAAAATTTAGTCTTATTTACATGGTTTCAGACCTAGAAATGTTAAGTTTAGTACTTTGGGTCGATTATTGTCAATACAATGTCGGATTTGTGTCATGGTTTCTTGGCAATAGGGCAACATTTGAAATCAGGTATCAAATGCATTCTCAGTGTGTGCAAATATAAAATCTGAATGTCAACTAAAAATTTATGCAACTTCACAATGTAGTCACTAGCCTTAAAGAAGTTGTGAATTGGTAGATTTTTTTTTTCCTTTCTATCCAAAATATTGCCTTTCTGTAAGCAAAATGATATGTGGCATTAGTCTTGATGAAAATAAGTAATATTGGAAAGTGCTTAGAATTCTTGAAATGTGCCCATGCTTTAATTGCTATTTGACCCCATTCCTCTTCCCACCATACAGAGCATAGAGCAAATGATATGATGGATGTCCAGTGCAGATTCATAATTCACCATAGTTGGGAACACTTATAATGGTGTATTTTCAAACTCAGTGAAAACGCCCAAGCAGATCATCTCATTCAAAACCGTCAGTGCCGATAAAATGGACGGTTTTCTTTAGTATATTCAGTGAAGCAGAGTAAAGGCCAGGCTCCAATTATTTCTTATGGTCATGGAGGTGGGGTTTGTTCATAAATGCAAATGGGGACATGAATCAAATGTGTGTCTTCTCCTATAGACAGAGAGAGAGGGAGAGAGAGAGAGACTGTGTAGTGTGTGTGTATTTGAGAGAGAAAGAGGGAGAAAAGAAAACGATTCTAGAGAAAAACCTATATGTATGTATTTAAAATGGCTTAAGTTTCCTCAGATGTTACACAAGAAAGAGAGTGTCATTGAAAAACCAAATACCTATTTGTGCTAGGGTTTTGATAACATATTGTAATGAAAGAGTTCCCTGTCATCAATGCTCTAATTAGAATACTAAGCAAAAGTCTAATAAAGTAGAATCATTTCTTCAAACTAACCATGAAACTTTGCTTATGTTTGTTGACCGTGGAAACTGGCCATAGATATTTTAGGCATTTTTAAAAACAGTTCATTGAAAGTTTTCCATGAATAAATGATTTTTTTTTTCTCCCTGTGTCTACATTCACTGCCAAAATATTTGGGACTGGACACCTGGGGCATTTGCTTCCTTCTTGGGCTCAGGCATCCTTCTCATTTCACATACTGTTGACCCAATCAATTCCATCTGTTATAGTCAGAACCCACATACAGCCAAATTCAAAGAGAACAAAGTTGGCAATGGTGTCGATTTCACTTCCTGCTTCATCCACCCACTGGGTGGGGCCCCTCTAAAGCTCTCAGCTTTCAAGGAGGGAGGCATTCTTGATCTTCCTCTGCCACCTCTCACTAAAGATTCAGGTCGCTTTCAGTCAGTTAGGGCTCATTGCGAATTTTATCTTACTGTTACTTTTCCAATGTCTTTGCATTTTATCCAGGCTTTGACGGTGGCTGGAATGGCTCTGTTTCCCATTATAGGATTTCCAGGCATTGACTCACATTCCAGGGGCTTTCAGAGCAATGTGACCAAGGACCACCACAAATCTTTCATTCCCCCCGCCTCTCTCTCTCTCTCTCTCTATATATATATATATGAATATATATATTCTTCTAAGCTCTTCTTATATATTCTTCTGAGCTTTTTTTGGAAAGACCCTCCCCTTCCATTTTGTTTGTTCCCATTACTCACACCTAGCTGCATTCTATGTGACAAAAGAAACCATGAGCTCCAATGTGGACCTAATTCCAGGGTCTTTTCTCCTGTTTTTTTAATTTTTAATTTTTATTTTATTTTATTTTTTTTTTAATATGTGCACACAATTTTTATGAGCTTCACCTCTATTACTATTGGGCACACGATTCTGCTGAGGCCACAGTTATTTTGCAAGTCAGCGAGGACTTCTCCAGCTTGGGTTGGAGTTACATTGGTAACTTTGCTCTAAATTCCCTCTTTAATGGAAAAAAACATGGACGGAAGGCTAAGGGGCATAAATCTTGCAAGTTGCTTTTCCGAGACCAGCCAGAACTAGCCCTAAATGAAGACACTGTGCGCTCGCTGCTGGCGGCTATAGTCTTCTCATTTGGATTTCAACAAGTAGTCCAGCCAGAGAAGCATTAGAAGGTAAAAGGGATCAACCAGTTGTTAATCCAGTGGTGACTTCGGTGTGGGGTTCATTTCTTCAAACGGCCAAGTTGCGCGCGTTGTTCTGTGATTGAGTGCCTTTGTCCTGACAGAGCTTTTCATTTTGTACCTTTCACCATTGTTTTTGGCCGCAGATCAAGCCTCACATCTTCTGGTCATAGAATTCCTTTCTGCCGGCCCCAGGCTCAGGCCGCCGCGTAACCTGAGACGCCTCGATTTCCCAGCAGACAGCACATTAAAGGGAGGTCTGCCGGCCAGCTGCGGAGACAGGTGTTGTTCTCGCTTCATTTATACCCGCCCCCATTTATTTGTGCTAAGAATTCCTCTCCCAGGCTTCACAAACGCTGAAGGAATTGGGCAGATTTTATAGGCGCTAGAGTGTGGGATTAAAATGCTTCACCTGCTTGGTAGCTTAGCCGGGTGAACAATACTTCCAGATGTAGCATGATCTTTCTGCTGTTTTTGCTCTGCCCTCGTTAAGGAGCGAGAGGGGCTGCGTGGCCGCTCCGCGGTCCACCGCACGACGTGTTTACCGACTCGGATTCCGTCGCTGCTCTTTGGAGAGGGCTGACTCATGCTGCTTTCTGAGAAACTGGAGAAGTCAAGAAAACCCTCTGATTGTTGTCCTTTTCTCATCCATATTGCAGAGCCATGAACACCTGAAGTGGTTTTGTCCTATCAGATTTAATGTTGGTAGGGCAAATCCAGATCGATTTTTATAGCACTTTTATAGAAATGAAAAAGGTCAAATACAGTGTTTACTACAGACTCTGATGTTGCTTGAAATATATCTTTGGAAAGTGTGATTTTCACTGGACAATGAGCTTATAGACTGAGTGAGGTGCCCAGGTGTGGCTTGAATGGCATGGATCCCTGTGATCCATTATTAGGTCTTCATGTATTAGGAACTAAGCGGCAGGCATTTACTTCCCCTCCTAATCTGAAGGTTAGCTGTGAAAATCCCTCTTTGAGTGGCCTCAGCTTTCTATCACAAGCCACACCCATGTTCAACCCTCTGGGTCTCCTCCAGTGGGCTTGGGTCATCTGCTGCTTCTATCCTTTGCAGGTTTCGAGGAAAAGGATTATTTTCCACCATTAGGCTAAGGGCTATTTAACACCAATTACTATTCCCCATCATTAACAGAAGATAATTCTGTTTGTGACTTAGGTAGTTGGAGTAAGTAGATTTCATGCAGCAGTGAAACCATGAGACTAACAAGATGATTGTGACTTACGATACTTCCTTCCTGACACTCAGAATTACCTCTTTCATCATATTTGGATGGGACATGGGCCACCTAGGAGAACATATCCTGTTCCTGTCTTCCGAAACTCCTGGAAGCTGGTCCTTAAGGAAAGTGGCACGTTCTTCCGTTAAACACTGGCAGCCTCCTTGGACTCTGCCTTGCTTCCTTTGTGCAGGAAATCAGATAACCCAGGATGGTAGCAAGCTTTCGGAAGTGGCCTATCACCACCCTGCCACTTGTGGCCTTTGGAAAACACTATGTCTTTACTATGCTCAGAAAACCCATGCCACCACAAAATGCCCTGCATTCCAACCACAAACATTACTAGGCACACTCTGTGCACATGGAGCTCTTGTAGGCCTTGATGTCTTTGCTGGGACATTCCTTCTGTCCATGCTGCTTCGTCAGGACCTCTTTTCTCCCTTTTTACCAGGTGAATTCCTACTTTCCTCGTAGCCCCACATCAAGCCTCCCAGCATTTCCTAAGCAGTGCTAGACACTTCCTTCTCTCTTGGTCTGTTTTCCACATCTCATTTTGTCATGCATTACGTGATTTTTGCTCTGATCGTTGTTTGCTTTGGATCATTTGTTTTATGTGTCTCACGAGATCGCACATTCCGTGAGAATCAGGATGGTGTCCTATTTATTCATCTTTGTGAACGTCGGTCACTCTTCACTCTTCCTCCTCGACCCGGCTCCCGTGAGGCTGCCTGGAAGAGTCCCAGACACACAGTAGGTGCTCCGTATTGGTTAAATTTATTAATGAAGACATGAGTGGATAAAGCCATACCTATAATCGATCTGGAAGGCTTTGGGAGGACCAAGACAGTCTCTAAATCTGGAAAGGGGACAGGGAATTCGAGGCACAGAGAAGGGAGGCTCCTCACTCCAGCTGCCTGTTTTCTGGGACTTTGCACCAACTGACTAAAATGGACTATGGTTACCCTTTACCCTTCTTCTTCTTTTCCAAATATTTATTGCTACTGTGTTCAGGAAGGGCACGTGATAAGTGGGACAATGTAGGAAATTCATAGCGTAGCATCCTACCTCCCCCCAAAACTGCTGACCATGATCCATTTTATCCTGAAAGTCACATTTACATGTAAAATATTTACCTTTGCTTCAAAATAAAATAAAGATTAATATATTGGTGCACCATAGATAAATATCAAGGAACACGGTGTTTTCGCCTTGTGTAGAGAGTAGTTGGTGTTCCTGTGCTGGTCTGTCTTATCTTTCTTCTCCTTCTGCTCATCTCACAGAGCTAGAGGCAAACTGTTTCGGCAACTTTCAAAAATACTCAGAATAATCATAGAGAAAAGTGTGCTATGAAATCCCAGTTTTACAGGGAAGAAAGAGAGGCTCAGAGGTCAATAACTAACCAACAGGACACAGAGCTAGACAGAGTTGGAATTGAAGCCCATTCACACAGGGTCTAGAGTCGGGGCTGTCAGCTGCCATGAATACCTGCCTCTTGTCCAGAAGTGGACTCCACACTGTATGGAGGACAAATTATTTATAGGAAAGAAACTGAGCAGATCATTTAAAGGATCCCTTGCAAATGCTCCATAAAAGGATAAAAAGGAGAGAAAATTAATCATCTCACACACCCCAGGAAACTTGTTCATGTTCATGCAATTTGTACCTCAAACTAAAGTAACTGAATATTTCCTGCAGTAAGTAACTAGTTCTGTAACTTGGAAAAAATCTCTGACTCCACTTAACTCCTGCAGAGGGCCATGGCATATGGCCTAAATGCCCGAGAGTTTAAGTCAAGATACACTTACATAGTAAAACTATTCTTTTGTTGTTTTACTCTTTCCTTCCTGCTTGGAAAACTTTGCAAGTTTAAAGCCATCTAAAAATTGTAATTTTTTTTTTCCCTAGAAAGCAGAGGTCACAGAGATAAATGTCAACTGTCAGAAGTGCCACAGATGAAGGTGATATTCTTTTCTAATGGTTTCTGAGAAGAGAGACCATCAGAGTGAAATCCAGTAATCCCTCATTTCTGATTCCATGCCTACTGAGACGCTCAAACTCGAGTGCAGACTTTGGTAAAGTACTGAGCGCTGAAAGGTAGTTCTGTCTCCTGGGGAATCTGGAACGAGATCTAGTAGGAAGTTTCATTCAAGTTGAATGGAAAACATAAAAGAGAGTGTTCTATGGAACTCAGAAGTCTGGCAATGATGGATTTACTCCATGTGTGAAAGACCGGAGTAAGTGTTCTTCCCACGTTTGATTTATTAATTGGTTTATTAAGAAAGTCCTACAAGTTAATATTTCACTACTCGCTTGAATATAGTTATAAAATCCTAAGTAGAGAGTCCACAAATGAAATAGAAATGGACACTCCAGTACCTATCAAATGATGTTTTCACATTTATCTATATATTTACCTATAATCAAATAATTTCCTAAGAAATGGTAGTGTGCCTAATTTGAGTAGAATGTTGCATTTTAGCTTTATTTTTAAATTTAGGTAGTTCTAAAGACAATCCTGGGTGAATTTATGGGGAAATTTTTATTATTCTCCTTCTTGGAATATGCCTGTCTATATCTATGGAGTGAAATGCTCCCATTTCTGAAAAGATTCCTTTAATAATATTCTTTCATTTTGTGAGATTCCATGGCACCATAGCATGACTGAATAAATTATCCTTTGGACATAACCTAATTTCCCATAGTCCTAATTCTGAAAGATTTCTCAGATTTTTTTTTCCAGTGGGAGAAATATTATAAGATTATCAAATTCATTATTTTGCTGATGAACAAAATTATACCTGAACTGTCTTAAAAGTGCTTCTTTTCATAAAAAAAATAAAAAATAAAAAATAAAAAAGCTATAACAAATGAAAGGCATTTATTATATAATTCCCTGGAGTGGATCCCTCTTCTTTTAACTCAGATTTTCAGGAAGCTTGGATTCCTCCAATTCCATTTTAATGCTTCCCCCCACCACCCCATTCTGTTTCAGTGGCAGTGAGGAACAGCTGGCCGGCATCTTCTGTGATAATAACCTTCATATAGTGGAAACCCGAATGGTTTTGGACATGGTACTCACAAAAACATCCCCTCGCGTGATGTAGCTTATTTGGTATTTCCCCCTGTAAATGGCTAGATTCCTTATAGCCAGCCCTTCCAGCGACGATCAAATTTTGGCTCTGTTCAGTATAATGCAAGCATTTTCTGCCCCGTCTATTCAGGAATGTCTTCTGAGGAGGTTTCACAATACAATTTATTGTGTTTAATTTATGACATACAATGTAAGAAGAATGGAATGCTTTTCTGTTAGGATTTGCATTGATAATTAAAGGTTACCATAGTGCCGGTCCGCTTTTACCAAATTTGCCAAATTCTGAAGGGAATGCCAATTAGAAGGCAGTCACGTTTCTCACTGCAACAGATTGAGACCAGTACCTGGTGGCGAGGACCCGTCGCTTTTGGCTGGACCCTACTTCTAATTGGGAAAGAAGGCAAAAGCTAGATCAAATAGTGTTTCTGAAGTGGTATCAGTCATTCCAAGTAATAGCCACACCCCAAGAAGTCTGAGGAAGTGATTCAGTCTTTCTGAGGTCATCTTTTCTGGGTATGGAGGTAGCCAAAAGTCTGAAAACGTTCACATTTTGCTCTCTTTAGGAAAAAACAACATTGATTTTAGAGGCTTTTGTTACAAAGGCCAGGGGGATTTTCCCACTGCAGCAAAGAGGAAGCTGGGTTTGGACCGAGAAGCCAGACATTTCTTGGCCTGAGTTTCTCACTTGAATGGGATTCTAGTTTGCCCCCTCCTCACCTCGCCAACCCCCAAGCAGCTAGAAGCCCCACCTCCTCCCTTGGACCATATGGGGAAGCTGGCTCAGTGGTTCTTATCCTTCTGACTCCAAGTTCACGCAGCTGTTCATTCCCTGCTTAATGTACCGGTAATTACAGCAATGTGCTCTTCTCTTTTTCCAACCATGTAACTTTTTTCTAATGGAAAATGATTCGTTTTTAACAACTTCCATGCATTTTGTTCTTTCATAAGAAAGGGTGTCTCATGGTACTGAGGGATTGACTTCTCTATAAAAAGCAAAAATCTCTATATCAGTTTCCAGCTCCATAGGAGGGCTCCATGGGACTAGCCAAAATTGGGGGGGGGGGGGCTTAAGTGGGTGTGACTAACTTGATATGAATAGGTCAGTTGGGAAACAAAGCAGGCTCATCGCCTTTTGCATATGGAGGTGGTGAAAGAACATTTTTTAAAAATATGAAACTGGGAAAAATCAAAAGTACAAATTGAGCTCCTCTTTCATGATCCAAATTCATTGTGCTCTCAAAGGATTTTTTAAAATAAATATCCGAAGAGCTTTTCACTTATCTGAGTTCTATCTTTTGGAGCATGCAGAATTTCTGCTTTGATGGTTGGGTTTGGGTGGAGGACTCAAATGACAGCAAGGGATGCATCTTTCCCTTCAGCCATGCCAAGCTCTGGGGCACAGATCAAACGTGTGTTTGTTCACATTATCATTTCCTTTGTGGATACAATATATCGCCCTTGGAATCTCTGCCCTTGTATCTCCCTAAATGGCACCGGGAATCATTACAAGAGGATCACTTCTAAAGCAAAACTTTTCCAACTCATAAGAATACTTCATTTTGGAGCTTTTATTTAAAAAATATATTAAGTAAGCAACTGTTGTTGTAAAGAAAACCAAATCAAATCCCTGTGTGTAGATGGAACTGTTAGTTCTATGCAACACGTAGAGTTATTTGATCAGAAAGATGATAGCACAATGAATGCTTCTTTTATATGAAAATTCAAAATTCAAGGAAGTTGAGAGCATGATAGACTATATGTGCAAACTGAATATGCCTCATTTGACATTTTAGGGATTCACAGAATTTATGCTTTAGCTGAAGCTATAAAACAGATATTTGGAGCCCCAAATCCTTTGGTGCTAAATGTATCCATATCTTCAAGGGGCATTAATTTTATTGCTTACATATTCCCTTTACACTAATAATGGTGAGTAACAACATGATTTGCCAGAAACCTCCTATCTCTTACCTACCTCCCTCTCCAGAAATTTCTTGGTTTTTCTTACAAGTTCCTTCAGAGATTTTATGACACCAAAGTGAGGAAGTTTAAATACTCATTTTGGAATTTAGAACTAAATGACTTCCAAATTTACCTATATATTTGTTTATTTATATTTTATTTATTTATTTGACAGAGAGAAAGACAGCCAGAGAGGGAATACTAGCAGGGGGAAGTGGGAGAGGTAGGCTTCCTGCCAAACAGGGACCCCGATGCGGGACTCCATCCCGGGATGCTGGGATCATGACCTGAGCCAAAGGCAGACACTTAAAGGCTGAGCCACCCAGTGCCCCAGACTTCTAAATTTATAATAAAGTTGGCAAAACAGTTGCTTTCCTTAAGAACCCTCAGCAGCACAGCAGCAGCAAAGTTACGCTTTTGTTCCTCCAAAATCTTTAGTTGGAAGCTATACGTGTGTCGCCAGCTGCAGCAAGGGGATGGGCTTCCTCGTCATGAATCCAGGTCATGAGTCTCCTTCATCTGATCTCACCATCAAGGAAGTTTTTTCCAGCTCTGTGAAAAATAAAATTCTCCTTAATATATTTCAGCAAGGTTTGAGAATTGGGATCTTCAGAATTAGTAGCAAGACTCTAATCCAGGTGTCTATCTTACCTCATATTCTATTTCTTCAGAAGATTGCATCTGTAGCTTTGAGAAGATTTTATTTGTAAAGCTTTAAGTTATTTTGATATACATCAGGCCATCAAAACTTTAAGTAGGATCTGATGAATGTCAAAATAAGTAATTATATAATAAATAATTGTCCTCATTCCTACTTATCAGCCAACAAATATATTTATTTTTTAATTTTTCCCCTCTTTATTGAGGAATAACTGAAAAATTTATATGTATTTAAAATGTACAATGTGATGATTTGGTGTATATTCTGAAGGATTACTGCAACCAAGTTCATTAACACATCCATCACCTCACAGTCACATTTTACTATGTGTGTGGTGAGAATGCTTAATTAAGATCTACTCTTTTAGCACTTTTTTTAAATATGCAATACAGTATTATTAACTATAGTCACCATGCTCTGTGTTGGATTCCCAGGACTTGGTTTTATAACTGAAACTTTGTATACTTTGCCTGATATCTCCCCAGTTCCTCCTCCCCAAGACCCTGGCATTTTACTCTGTTTCTATGAGTTCAATTTTTTTTTCTTTTTTTAGATTCCACATCTAAATGATACCATGCAGTATTTGTCTTTCTCTGTTGGCTTATTTCACTTAATGTAATGCCCTCTTGCTTCACTCATAATGTTGCAAATAATAGGATTTCCTTGTTTTGTATTTTTTTTTCTGAAACTGAATAATATTACATTATATATGTACCACATCTTCTTTATTTATCTGGTGGCAAACACTTATGTTATTTCCATACATTGGTATTATGAATAATGCTGCAATAAATATGGAAGTACAGATATTTCTTCTGGATAATGATATTTTTTTCCCCCATTGCATACATGCCCAGAAGTGGGATTGCTGGTGGATAGGGTAGTTCTACTTTTAATTTCATAAGGAACCTCCATACTGTTCCATAGTGGCTGTACCAATTTATATTCTCGCCGGTGCGCACAAGGGTTCCCTTTTGTTATCTCTTTTAGATAATAGACATCCTAACAGGGGTGAGGTAATATCTTGTAATTTTTATTTGTAGTTCCCTGATGGTAAGTGATGATGAGCACCTCTTCATGTAATTTTTGGCCATTTCTGTGTCTTCTTTGGAAAAATGTCTATTCAGATCTTTTGCTCATTTTTAAAAAATATTTATTTATTTATTTGAAGGGGAAGCACAGAGAGAAAGAGTCTCAAGCAGACTTCCTGTTAAGTGGAGATCAGTGACTTGAGCCAACACCAAGATTCAGATGCTTAATCTACTGTTTTTAAATCGGATTTATTTATTTATTTATTTATTTTTAAAAGATTTTATTTATTTGCTTGACAAAGATCACAAGTACGCAGAGAGCAGAGAGAGAGGGAAGCAGGATCACCGGTGAGCAGAGAGCCCGATGTGGGGCTCAATCCCAGGATCCTGAGATCATGACCTGAGCTGAAGGCAGAGGCTTTAAACCACTGAGCCACCCAGGCACCCCTAATCAGATTTATTTTATATTATTTTACTTTATTTCCTATCATATGAGTCCCTTATATATTTAGATATTAATCCCTCACCAGATATATTGTTTGCAACCCATTTCATGTGTTGCCTTTTCATTTTGTTGATTGTTTCCTTTGCTTATTGAGCATCTCATATATGTCAGTCACTTCTTAGGGACCAAGCCATGAACAAAACAAACAAAAATCTCTGCCTTATGTAGATTACAATTTAGTAAAAGGAAATAGACAAGATATATCATTAATAACAGGTTAAATAGCAATAAGAATCAAGGGATAAAAAGTACTGCAAAAAAAGACAGGAAAGGGGCACCCGGGAGGCTCAGTGGGTTAAGCCTTTGCTTTTGGCTCAGGTCATGATCTCATGGTCCTGGGATAGAGCCCCACATCAAGCTCTCTGCTCAACAGGAGCCTGCTTCCCCCCCTCTCTGCCTGTCTACTTGTGATCTCTCTCTCACTCTCTGTCAAATAAATAAAATCTTTTTAAAAAGTAAGAAGTTAGAGGACATAATTTTGCATGAGGTAGCAGAGAAGAATTCACTCATAGTAATAGTGACTTGTAGCATGTATTTGAAGAAAGTGAGGTATATGCTATATGGATATCTTAGAGAGCTGTTCAGGCAAAGGTAATAAGTGCAAAGGTCCTGGTGAAGTGTGGATCTAGTGTGTTCAAATAGTAGCAAAGAGACCAGTACACCTGGAGTGCAGAATGCAATGGAGCAGGTGTTAGGAAATAAGATCAGAAAAGTAGGAGGGAGCTTGATCACGCAAAGCCATTGTTTATTATAAGGACTTCAGCTTTTACTCTGAGATATGGGAAGCTACTGGAGATTTTTAAACAAAAAAGTGACAGAGTCCAAAAGACCTTTTAACAAGATCATTCCAGCTGTTATGTTGCAAGTTGATTCAAGGACAAGGAAGCAAGCAGACTAGTCAAGAAGCTGTTATCAGCTGGACCGGAGGCCAAGGTGGAAAAGCAGAGATAGTAAGTATTGAGGGAGTTCCTACTGTACACCAGTTACTCTTCTTGACCTTATGGATATGAAATTGGAAAACTGAAGCTCTGCTTCCATGGGATTTACGTTCTTCTGAGAGTAGTCACACAATCAACAAATTGACCAATGTATATATAAAATATTAAGTGGTGGTAAGTTCTATTAAGAGGAACTCTAGAACATGTTCTCTAGGAACAATCTAGCTTATGATGACAAATACCTACAAATAATTGAATACCTGTGAAGAGGGGATCAGAAAAGCAAGTTGTGGCATATTCAATCAGAGAATATTATGCAGCAATGAAAACGAACGCTATAACTCAATGCAAATCGTGGATGGATCATAGAAATGTCAGTATCAGTGAAAATGAGTTTATAGATATTAAAAAACATCTGGTGCATTTTTCATGAAGTCAAACACATACAACCAAGGCATACACTTTTAAGGTGATACACATAGGTGT
The DNA here is from genome assembly GCF_022355385.1 of Mustela nigripes. Classification (NCBI taxonomy): domain Eukaryota; kingdom Metazoa; phylum Chordata; class Mammalia; order Carnivora; family Mustelidae; genus Mustela; species Mustela nigripes. The sequence continues at coordinate 34,639,767 of NC_081559.1, read as the reverse complement.
GTTAGGTATTTTTAAAGTTGTTAATATAAGATTTAGGATAATAATTATCTTGGATGAGGGGAGAGCTTTCATGTTGGATGTTGGAGTTAGATGTTTATTTATATTATTTTGAAGGAAAAAATAAAGGAGGAGGGAAAGAAGGGAGGGAATAAATGATGCAGGGAGGGAGGGAGGCCCTCTCATGAGTTAATACTGAGTGTGTGTCATGAACCAAGGATTATAATTAATCTGATTTTATGCCCCTGAGGTAGAGGACTGGGGAGATAGATGGGATGGTTTTTTGTAGTTTGTTTACTTGTTTTTTTGATAGGGTTATTAAGGAAGTCCTCTGTAAGGAAATGACATCTGAGTAAAGACATGGATGGAAAGAGAAGTCTGAAGACCGAAGATAGTGCTGTGGCAGGGGAGACGTAAGAGAGAGGACCAGCAGCAGGAGGTGGGTCAGGAAGATAATAGGAGCAGGTGACCTTGGGCATTATGGGCCATAAAAAACATGTTGACATTTACTCCAAGGAAACTGAGAATCACTGAAGGGTTCTGAGCGGGAGTCACATTATCTGTTGTATGTTTTAAAAGGAGGACTCCTGTGGTGGTGTGGGAATGGATGGATATACCAGCATTTTTCCAGTGTAATTGACATCTTGGGCTGGATAATTTTCTTCTGTGGAGGGGTTGCATGGTAGGATGTTGAGTAGCAAACCTGGCCTCTTGTACAGGTATTGTAAACCACCCCCCCCCCCCGACCTACTTGTAACAACCAAAAATGTCTGCAGATAATGTCAAGTGTCTCCTTGGGACAAATTCATCCTTGGTTTTGAATCACTGGAAGGCACTGAAGTTGGAAAAATATAGAAGCAGAGACAGGAGGTAGGAGAATGTATCCATTGGAGACCATGGCTGTGGCTAGGATAACAGTTCATGGTGTCCCTCCCCACTTTCCTTTTCTTTTCTTTCTTTTTTATTTTTTTTATGATCTTTTTAAACTTTTTTATAATTCTCATTTTTTTAAATTTTATTCTGTTTTAGTGAGGTATAAGTTACAAATAAAACTGTGAGACACTTTAGGTGTATCTGATGCTGGATTTGATATATGGAGATGTTGTGTAAGGAGTCCTCCCATGCAGTTAAGTAACACGCTATACCTCACCTATTTACCTTTTGTGTGTGAGAGAAAACTGAAGTTCTACTCTCTTTATAAATTTCCGTGATACAGTACAGTGTTATCAACTGTAGTCACCATGTTATGCATTAGATCCTCAGACCTTACTCATCTTCTAGCATGGCCCCTTCTTTTCTAAACATATATTTTCACTGATGGGTTTATATCCTCATTTCTGGAATGTCTACAATTTGAGAGTACTTTGAAACCCCCAAAGATGTAATGTCAAAAATTCATTCATGGACAAAACAAATATTTTCTAGGTGCTTTAGAAACAGTATATTTGAGCATGAAATAGTCCATGTGGCTGTTCTTTAAGGATTAGCTCTTACCTATCCATTTCTTCCATTGGTTTTGTCTAACCTGACGACTCATTTTCTGACTCACATCCAGGTGAGTTCTGAAGATCTGAAATGAGGACCTCCTCTTGGCCTTCGCTTTGATCTATCTGAAAGTAATCCTACTGATGACATTTTTAACACAGACCACCATTTAACGGAAATATCAGAGGCATACTATTCATCCATACAATGTGTACTTCTGAGGACAAGTTTCTTTCAGAAGGCACAGAAAGTCGTGACTGAGAACATCAGAGAATAAGCTTTGCTCCCCAAACATGATAGGGTGGGAGAGTCAGATAAAAATTGTGTTTTGTGCAAAATGCTGAGAAAAAGGATGAGATCCTTGACATCAGTAGCACAGGAATTAAGGAATATTGTAGAGTGTGCTACAGCAGAGCCTGAGAGCAGAGTTGACAACAGGAACTTTGAGCGCTTTCCCCTGAGGACTCTGTTCTGTTCTTACAAAAGACCAGGCATCTGAAAGGTAGAAATGTAAACACAAGGACACTGAGTGGCCTTTGGTCCGAGAGTGAGCTGCACAAGCTTCTAAGTAAACAGTTTCTAGGATTCCGGAATGATACTGTTTAGAAATGGTTTTATAGGAGAGACAGATCACTCAAATGCAGAAAATGCAACTCCACTGAAGCAAATCCAACTTCCTTCTCTGACAGGGAGAATGTAATTAAATCCTTCAGGCCAGAGGGTTAGCAGTCCCTGCTGCTGGGGGTCTTAGCTCATGCTCATCACTGTTGGTTTACCAGATGACATTCTGTGCCATACCTGATGTGCTAAGGTAGCCCTGCCTTTGAAAAAGAGGTCATGGTGCCCGTGAGGGAAAGAGCCTGGATGAGACAGTGTTTTCATTTGCAGAGCCTAACTGTTCATCTCTCATATTCACAGCCAAAATCAGAAGCCCATACCATGCTTGGCTTTTTTAAAATAAGGACTCTAATATAACACCAAAAAGAGCTGTGTCAACTCACCTTTCTGAAGTAGGTGGAGGGGCATATGCCATAACAACAAGGGGTAATTGCACAAATATTAAATGTTATTGCCACTAGCCAGAGTAGTTCTATGCAATGAACTGACTCAAGCACAGCTCATCATGTCATCAAAACAGCAATTTTACTTTTATTTATTTATTTATTTATTCAGCTACTGACTCATATTTTAAAAATGTAATTACCGACAGTAATGCCATCTTATCCTCAATGAAAACTCCAAGAGGTCCTTGAATCTGCTACTCATTCTTGGAGCTTTGGTCACTTTACATCACACTGTCACAATTTTGAAAATGGAATGTTCTACACAAAAGCTTATTCGAAACTGTAGCTTATTATCAACATCAAATATCTAATCTGCTTCCTTCCCAGTGTGGACCTGCTTCTGACTGGAAATCTGCAAAAGGAAGAGGCCAGTGTAGGAAAGGGGTGGCATGCATCTGATTTTGTCTCTATTTTTTATAGTGCATCCTTCCTCTTCCTCCAGCAGTTCACCAGCCAGTGTCTGTTCCCCAAGTCACACCATGGGGAAGACGGAGAAAATCCTAAGTTGGGCCTCTTCCTCATATGCTTCAAGTTTTCTGGGTTTAGCAAATGATTATGTTTGACTTTTTTTTTTCCTTCCAGAGTCTTTTGTATGGGTGTGCAGAAGACCCCACTGTTACAATCCCCTTGATTTGGGCAGATGCATCTCTAATTATGGTAGTAGACTGCAAAGCCTTGTGACACTCATTTCTATCCTCCACGCCCACCCCGCCATAGGTATCCTTAGCCATCTAGTTGGCCTCATTAGAACGAGTTGAGGGCTCCTTCTTGGTTCTCTCTCCCATGTTGCTTATGTAGGCAAGACACATGTGCACCCTTACTCCAGAACTCTGGCGTACAAGCAGGACAACTACTGCTGTTCCTCTGTCTCAGGATGCTATATCTTCTCCAGTCATGAGTTAAGCTGAGCCCACATTTCACACACATTTCATAGCTATCTGAGTCATTATGTTTCATCTCTCAGTAGGCTTAGAACAAACAGGGTAGCACTAACCCCTTTCCCAGGACAGTTTTTCAGTGTTGTTTTTTTTTTTTTCTATCCCTTCTATAAAAACTTCTATATTCTTGATGTTAATGAAGAGATATGAGAATCATGCCATAGATTCTTACCTATTTCCTTTATAAAATCTGTTTATGGTAAACTCTTTCACACATGCTTCATTATCTGATGTTAATTTTGTGAAGATGTCATTCGAGTTAAGTCAGGAAAAGCCCTCATTTTAACCTTCTGTTGAATCTGTGGAAGAAATTGTGCAAATATAAAATTGTGAAGAAAAGAAAGTTGATTTTCTGGGCTCTTTCATCCTTGGCCTTTCCGTATGCTCATTGACTTATCTACCTATCATTTTTTTAGTTCTTTTCACCAGGAAATATAGAAATTATGGTGCCTAACACAAGACAATGTTACCACCATTACCACTACCATCTCAAGCAATAGACTTTCTAAACCTTTTACATTTTAAAATTCTTTATCATCAGACACTTCCCCTAAAAACCTAGCACTGTACAAGTCAGGTCAGAAGATAGTTTTTGACTATCTTCTCTTGTGTCAAGCACTGTATAGAGTTCTAACTGCAGAAAATGACAGATCCAGTTCCCTGGAACAGAAGAGTTCAAGGTTTACGCTACTTACCTTAATTAGAATATGAAGTAATGCATAGTTTTGCCAATATGTTTGGAGCAAATGAAAATTAAATTTTGCAAAAGCTGGGGATGCATATATGTATTGTGATGTTGGTCAGAACTAGTCTAAGGATTGAGTGGAAATACATGGAGTGGAAGAGGGCAGAACATGCTCCTTTAGGTCACAGGTAAGCCAATGTCACCAAAAGGATCCTTGTTTACTACAAACCATGAGAATTTTTAAAGTTCTTTGTATTTGTATTTTCTTCCATGAGATAACATCAGGGACATGAACATTTCTACTCAACCCCCATACGGTACTGAAAGAATGCCAAGTGAATAAGGTTATAATGGAATACTTTAAAAACCACTCTCTTAAAGAATTGGTAGTCACCTTTTAATCCCTTCAATATCACCTTAAATTCCAGTGCTAATAACTCAGAAAATTTAACAACCACTGGTCCATTCATTATTAAAGAAAACATTATAAACTCATTTGGATTGACGTGTTAATTGTTGATTTTAAGGTTAATGGTTGACATTAGTTTTTCTTAACCTCCCAGGACAACATTTGCATTTTATGCTAAAAAAAAAAAAAACAAAACAAAAAAAACAAACCTCTAAAATGTCCTCAAACCTGAAGGACTTGGTTAGATAAACAATTGAGGAATGATAAAAAAGCCGGCTATAGAGATTATTTTGATAGAGTAACTATGAGTACTAACCAATCCCCACCCACTGCTCAATAAACACACCTAAGTCTTATGTTGGTACTCTGGGACACTGACACCAAAGTATCAGTGCAAAAATGAAAACCAAGTTTATTTGAAGGACAACTCTTGAAAGTGTCATTTCCTTAAACAGGACTGCCACTTGGCCAATATTTTTTTTCTGAAGCATTCTTTCCTGAAAAGACATGACACTGAGGGGTTTTTTTTGGTTTGTTTGTTTTTTGTTTGTTTGCTTGCTTTTTAAAGATTCTATTTATTTATTTTGAGGGGCAACCAGAGGGAAAGGGAGAGAAAGAATCTCCAGCAGACTTCACAATGAGCAGAGAGCCTGACATGGGACTCGATGCCATGACTGTAAGATCATGACCTGAGCTAAAAACAAGAGTCAGACACTCAATCAAGTGAGCCACCCAGGCACCCCATGACATTGAATTTTTAAGATAATTTTTTAAGCTTCAAACCCGGTTTTCCATTTTGAGAAATTGTCACATTATATGTTACTGAACTGGGGACAAGATGTTGAGAACTGAAAAAAATTGATCAAGAATGGCCAAGAATTGATAAAACACCATCTGGTCTGGTCCCTATGATGTGACCCCTCCTTAGAGAAAGTCCCAAGATGAACTCTCCCCTCCTCACACTGTCTTCCCACCACAAGCTGGTAAAATGTAGGCTGCCAATAGAGGATCTGTTTTTTCGTGTCCTGCTTAAACACACTGGAGCCTGTGGCAAAAGGACAAGGTATACCTTATATATCCTTATCAAGATATTCTTCCACAATTTGAACCAAGTGGAAAAAGCTAACGAAAGCCCTTCAATCAAAACAATGGCTATATATAAAGCTCTGCATTGCCTAATCTGTTTGTTCACCATTGTCAATCCTCATAAACCAGCCAGTGATGGAAGCCAGTGACTTGGAATCATGGGCTGACTGAAAAGGACTGCTCCCATTGCCCAATAATGCAGAGTCATAAAACAAACAACAGCCTGTCTTAATTTAAAATTCTGATATTTGGTTCAACATGGACTTTCAAAAATATTCCAATAAAATGTTATTTATCTTCAAAAAAAGATAAGACTCTTTTTTGAAGACTATTTTTCATCTGAAGTGGGTACATCATTCATCGCATCTTAATTCTGGATCCAGGTTTGTTGCCATCTTAACATATCTAGATCTGTGGGGGTAAATAAATAAATAAATAAATAAAAGCTTGCCCATAGAACAAAAGGGTGTCCCTCGATAGATATCTCACGGTGGATCTATAGAGGATGATTTTTTATTTGGTAACTATCAATACATATCTTGTAATGAATAAGAACTTTGGATCCTTCTTAGACTCAGTGAGCAGAAAATGTGCAGAAGGAACAAAAAGCAAGTGGCTAAATTGGCTGTAAAGAATTTAAGGGAAATTTAGATATATATTTTAAAATATAATATTTAAATATATTATTATATGTATATGTTTTAACAAACTTTTGTGGCGGGGTAATTTTCAAAGACTAGAATAAAGGCAATTTCCCTATCTCTGGCCTTAATTCTTCTTAAAAGAATTAACTTTCTTTTCTTAGTTTCTTATGCCAAATTGCCTGACAAATATTTTATGTTGAGCATAAGTCAGAATTCCTAAGTTTTGCAGATAATTATTTTCTAAATGAAAAAAAAAAAAAGAAACTAAAAATCTCTGTAATAAATAGAACATTGGATTGGCTGAAGCACCCTCTCTGAACATTTGCTGTAGAACAATTGCTCAGAATAGAGATGTGTCAATCAAGAATACAGATTCCATGGATGTTACTAAGAGATATTTTGGGACTGGCATGGCTATTTTCTAGAATGACAATAAAGAAAAGTTAAAATGATACTACAAAAACTGCTTATCTTGTTATTCTCATCTTTATAAATCTACTATCCAGAGCGCCTGGGTGGCTCAGTGGGTTAAAGCCTTTGCTTTCGCTCAGGTCATGATCCCAGGGTCCTGCAATCGAGCCCCTCATTGGGCTCTTTGCTCCACAGGGAGCCTGCTTCCTCCTCTTTCTCTGCCTGCCTCTCTGACTACTTGTGATCTCTGCCTATCAAATAAATAATAAAATCTTTTATATATATATATACATATATATAAATCTACTATCCATTTAGTAATTTAAACTTTATTCTATCTCTTTTTTCAATAAGCTTATTTTTTTTTAAAGATTTTATTTATTTATTTGACAGACAGAGATCACAAGTAGGCAGAGAAACAGGCAGAGAGAGGAGGAAGCAGGCTTCCTGCTGAGCAGAGAGCCTGATGCGGGGCTCAATCCCAGGACCCTGGGATCATGACCTGAGCCAAAGGCAGAGGCTTTAACCCATTGAGCCACCCAGGTGCCCCCGAAAGAAATCTATATTAATCTAAGAATCAAAAACTGAAAAGTCTTCAGTTGTTACAGGAAAGGGTAAGCAAGGGTAAGCAACAAAGAATCAGAAGGTAGAGTTCCAGAAAGGTAAGAAGAAAATATGCCTATGGATTATGTGAATTGATTTTTGTAGTGTTTTTCTTTGATTGCTTACGTTATATATGATTCTTGAAAACAAGAGTCTGGTGGGCAGCCTGTCTTTCCTGGTCACAATTATAGCCTCAGACCTTGGCCCAGTAGCCATAGTAGATGCTCAATAAAAGCTAGTGGAATGGAAGAAGGAAGAAAGGAAGGAAGAAAAGAAAGAGAGGGAATGAGGGAGAAAGGGAAGAATGAGGGAAGAAGGCAAGAAGGAATACAGAAAACTGACGAGTGATTTCTCTGTTGAGATTGACAAGAACACAGTTGAACTACTCATGTTGTTCGTTAAAGTAGATCTGAAGACCTCACAAATATGGAAGAATCATCTTTCTTCTTGTAATCCATAAGTAGCAGGGATGGAATGGACATTTGAGGAATTAATTTGGTGATTAATCCTTAGAAAATTTAGATCACTTTAAAGCAGTTTCCATTCACATTTCTAAAAGGAGATTGGTTGGAATCATTTATTCACGTGGACATTCATTTATAAAGGTGAATGTATTCAGAGATCCCCTTAAGCAATGTCTTAATTGAAGATATAGCTCTATTGAGAAATTTTCCACTGGCACTTCCAACGTACCTCTTTTAAATTCAAATTGTGGACTATGTCCCTATTAGAATAATCAGAACTAACATTTATTTAGTGCTAATCATATGGTGCAGTCAACTTTTTTAACCTGTTTTGCTCTTGCTCTCACACTTACATAATGACTTTTAACACTTGCTAGAACCCAAGACACAGAGTACAGTAGTACAGAGGAAGAAACTAAAGAATGAAAAGATTATGTAATCCGTTTGGTAGACACAGAATTCAAGTTCAGGCTGACTCACTCCAGAGGCTGTCTATCCTGCTCCATTATACTTGCTGCTTATTTATATGCATGTTTGTTTCTGCTCCTAGAAAGGTGGTTTTTAAAATGGGACTTGTTAGCAAGTCTGGAGATTTTTTTTTTTTTTTTTTTTTTTTTGGTTGCAGTGATTTGAGGATGCTACTGTCAACTAGGGAGGGAGAATTCAGAGATGCTGCCAAACATCCAATAATGAACAAGGGAGTTCCTCATAACAAGGAATTTTTCAGCCACAAGGTTGGGAGAACCTACACTAGAACATGAGACACTAAAGGGCAAGAAGAATTATGCCTTACTAAAATTTGTGTTAAATCTGGAACAGAGTTGGATGAAAATAAAAATGCTTATGGTTGGGAAAAAAATAACTTACCCAATTTGTTAAAGGGAAGGAATTGGGCTTAATAACAAGGCATCACTTAGTTCTAACCAGTTAACTGATATCTCTGTCCTGCAAACATACGTGTGTGTGTATATGTGTGTGTGTATTGTATATATATAACCAAGGGCACTGCCTTTTTCTCTCCCTTACCTGCATAAATCCATAGTATGAAATTTTCCCTTGTTAGAAAAAGAATCCAGATATATATGGGGTACATTACAATGCAAGTGTGCTTGGATATTTTGAGAAAAAAAGGTAAGTAACACCCTAAACATGGTAGAGATTTACAAATACAATGAACAGATGGAATTGTGATAATCGTGCCCTTTAAGAATTTACCAACTGCAAGGGGAGTATATATTCATAAAATTCTACAATGAGAGAATTTTATAACTAACTATTTGGGCTAATAGCACCACATATCATAAGAAAAAGATAAATTTTTTCTCTAATAATGCTTATGAAATTTGCTCTTGTAAAATCCTTTGTGCTTACAAGACAACAGACACAAACTATGATTCCTTAGGGTATCCCAATCTGAAGGTCAGGTTTCTTGGTATCTAACTGATCAACACAGAGGCCTCAATAGCTCAGAGATAATAGCATCTTCCCTCTCCTTTGCTTTTACTGTCTACCGGGAAGGTGCCCTGCTTGCTCTCTCCGTGGGAATTCTAAAATAAAAGTGCTACACAAAGAGTAATCCCTTCAAACAGATATCATCTCTTTTATGGACTTTCAGAAAACAGGCCACCAAGATACACTTGTGAACTAGCTCCCTGAGGGACAGAAGTAGAAGATGTTCTGACAATGTTAGTAAGGTACCACTTGATTTCACAGGAGTCAGGACTGTTGGAAGACTTTAGTGCCCTCCCAGGATGCTTCTTGCAACTGAAGAGTCTCTCTGGTTCAGAACCTCTTTCTTTGTTAAATCTAACAACAGTGTTACCTCACAGATCCTATCACCTGCTCTGTCTTCATAGGATTTTGAATAGGATTTTTCCTGCTTTCCTGGAATCAGGGTCTAGTGCTCAAATTTGGGCGGCAAAGTGAGTCACAGACAGTAGCAATAGTCTTCTACACTTTCTCTAGCCAGTTCATTCTCTGTGTGGCAGCCATGTTGTTCTGATCTCTTGTGGGTTCTCGTTTGAAACCCTTCAAAGACCTTTACTTTTATCTAAGATAAAATCCAATTTTAAAAATATGACTTACAATATGCTTCAGGACCTGCCCCTTCTCCAGCCTTATGTTTTACCCTCCACATACCCACACACTTGGTTTAGCCGCACTGGTCATCTTTTGATTCTTCCAGTTCTCCAAAAGACTGCTGCACATACTCTGTTTTCTGTGTAGTATATGCATCTCCCTGCTTTTTGGCTTATTCACATTTATCATTCACACTGTAACTTATAGCAACTTCTTCCAAAAGCTCTCCCTTGACCAGCACCCCTAAACTATGTTTACTGTATTATTATTTATTCATTATTATTTACTGTATTTACTGTATTATTCCAAAATGCCCTGAATTTCCCTTTAATAGCCCTTCTAATTACAAATTTAAAAAAAATTAAAAGCTGTTTTAAAAATTGTTAGAATTTTAATTCTCCTTCTCGAGTTATTCTCCTGAGCACTTTCTCAATGCCTGGTACACTATAAACACACAATACATCTTTGTTAAATATGAGGAAAAAATGGTCAAATTGACAAATATGTGGTATAACTTGTTCCTATAATACTGAAATGGAGTTAGCACATTCTAGTGCCAGCAGTATGATAAAAGGTATAATCTTTTAAATGATTTTCAATGGTCAGACATTTCAGCGTTTCACCTTAAAAAAAAAAAATACACACACACACATACACACACACACACGAATTACAAACTATCAAAGCATTCATAAAATAATTCCAAATAATCAGTTGGGTGACTTGTCTGCAAAAAGCCTGACTCCCTTATATTTGAGATCTCGGTGACTGTTTGGATGAAAAGCAATGGAAAATAGTGGAAGGAGTATACTTCAGTGAAGCCACACAGGGTCTGAATGAGACTGGTTGGAAGCTGATGCTGGAGAAAAGTGTAGGCTGAGCAGATCTGACTGGACACAGACAGACACAGAAGGCAGATTTAGCCAGACACAAGATGGAAGCCTAAGAATTAATCATAAATATTGTGGCAGAGAATGTCAATGTTGAGTAAACAAAGGCAAAAGCCTAGACAGCATTCAGCAGGTCTGCTGGAACAGCACCAGCACTTACTAGGATAAAGTAAAGGAATGGGAGCATTAGCTGGAGGGTAGGGCCTCTGTTGCAATCTTGCAGTTAACAGAACTAGCATCAGACTCTAAAAAAGGAACACGAAACTTTGGCCCATGACGTTTTTAAGCACTAGCTTCTCTCTGATATGATCAGAGATTGGAACCAACATCAGTGTCATGTGGCAGAACTTTGGTTCCAGCCTAATTTCACAGGCTCAGCTTGTGCGGTTGCAACAATCCCAGCTCTATCTGCAACTATCCCCATAGTATAATCAGTGGACTGGACACAAGCCTTGTGGATATAATTCACGTGAATTATAACCTAATTCATCACCTCAAAAACTCTCCCAAGATGGAGTGTCTTTAACAATTGACCACCGATGGTAACCATGATCGCCTTGTGAGTGACTAATCTGCAAGGAGTCAGTCTTAGACACGTTACTCAACTCCTGACCATCAATAGTCAATGCATTTTCTCTTCTTTTTGGACACACAATCAGATGTTCTAATGAGGTCATTTGTGTCCATGTTACTGAGTTTTGACCAATAAAATATTGACAGAAGTGTCATACATAATTTGTAGGTCTGATTTCTACAAACTTTGGCCATTCTTCCATCTTTCTTCATTGTCTGCTAATTGTATGTGATCTAGTGGAAAAGGCTAACACCTTAAAAGGTGAAGGAGCTATATAATTGAAGGAGCCTGGTCTTGGAATGATAGTACAAAGCCAAGTCCCCTGCTAATACCTATTGGACTTGATGCAGGTAAGAAATAAGCCACGGATTTATTAAACTATTGAAATTTAGAGAGTGGTATATTACAACAGCTAATGTTATATAACCTGAATGATAAATATATAAAATAAGGACTAGGTAGTCAGAAAGAATTCAAGAGTTAGAGAGTACATGAAATACATGAAACACATGAAAGATCAAGCCCCACTTTTTGCAGATGTACAGATTTATGGAACAAAAAAGTACTATGTCAATTGCCCCTTTTACTCGTTATTTCTTAAGTAATAAAGTGAGGAATATTTGTCCTGACACTGAAAATCTGCTACTGTATCCTGATATATTTAATGGAGTTGCATAGTGAAACATCTCTCTCTTCTCTTTCCTCTCCCCAGTATTTTACTTAATATCTTACCCATTCCAAAACTGGTAGACTCTGATATTTGCAAATGCTCCTGAATGACTACATTCAACTTACATTGCTGAAACTTCTGCTAAGTGCTGAGGCTGCAGAACTCTATAATATTTGTTCTCTCCCTTCGAGGCATTAAGAAAGAAGTGTGATATACTGATGTTTGAACAACATTAACAGTATGTGCTACAATTGAGAGGCATACAAGGCAAAAAATGAGAAACCGATGGGTTTCTTTGAGGATGTGGCATAGGCTAGGGTCTGAGAAGTCTGAGAAGTATAAGAGTCATTTGGTCAAGGTGAGGAAGAATGTGCCTGTGTTCTGGGACCTGAGGAGAATGACAGGAAAGAGAGGGAATGTCATAGACAAAGGTACCAAGATGGGAAACATGATGGCCTTTTTGTAGGAGATGGAAAATGTTTTGTAAGTCCAGAGCTTAAGGTGCAAATGGTGATAGAAAGCAGCAAGGTGGTTTTGGTCTCTTAGTTCATCGAGTTCCTTACTTCTGGAGAGTGTAGCCTTCATCTTATCTCAGCCAAGCATTTCCATGCCTATACCTCACCTTGTCATCACAGGCAATGCACCATTTTTGAACTCTTTTGCAAGCCATTCTCTGTCTTATCACCACTTCCTATTCTTCCAGTTTACCTCCTCAAGTGCTTTGAACCCAGCAATTCTTCAACTTCATGATGACCTTAGTTCTAGCATTCCCTCTTCTTTTTAATTAACCCCCTCTCTCATATTTTCACTTCTTACTGACACAGTTTAGATGTTATCATCTATTATAGGAGTTGGTAGTAGGTCCTTCCCTTTATTTATTTATCCTTCCCACGTGGTCACATTCACTCCTTTTGTTTTCAATGGTGTCTAAATACATATAATCCATAATGCAAAAATATAACTCCAACTTCCCAGAAGCTCTAACTTGAATATTTACTTAATATGTCCTAATCTAGAAGTTCTGCTTGATTCTTAGTTTCTCCTCCCCCATACCCAGCCACTAACAAGAGTTATCTACTTCATCTTAAAAACAAATATGAGATCCAAACATCTCTCTGTTTCATTGACTACTACCATGATAATCTGTATAACTCATCTTCCTATTACCATTTAGTCTTTGAAAAGCCCTGTGATCTGCTCTCTACTCACCTCTGATATACTAGTTTTCAACTCAAACTCTGCACTCTAACCTTTCTGCATTTTCCTCTGTTCTTTGAACTTGCCAAGTTTGTCTCTGCTTTAAGACCTTTGCGATATCATTCTCTCCACTACTAATTTTCTTCTCAGAACATTTTGCTCCCCTCATTTACTCAGGCATCAAATTAAAAGTCACCGTCTCTTTGATGCCTTCCCTGACTTTTGACCCCATTACAGAATAGAAATCTAATTAATGTCAATTATATCATTCTATTTTAATTTTTCAGATAGAAGTTACCACTGTGTGTGTGTGTTTATTGTTTTCTGTCCCCTAAAATGCAAACTCCATTAGTGTTAGAGGGTTTCCTATCTTTTCCTTTCAGTATGCTTGGTGTCTAGAATATTGCCTGGTCATAATAAATATTTGCTGAACAAATATATGAAACTTTGTCAGTGAATTTTGCTCCTCCTCAGCTGACAGTGGAGATCTAACATCAGGGTGAGGAATCTGGACTTCATCCTCTAGGTGGTGGGAGTTCGAAAGAGTTATAATCCAGAGGGTGACATGGTAAGAGCTGCATTTTAAAAAAGTACTCTGGGAGCTGGATGGAAGATAGATTGCAGAAAGTAGAGCTAGAGGTATGGTAATTAGTTAAAGATGATAATAATAGCCCAGACAAAAGATTAAACAATGAGTATATCAGTGAGAAAGGAAGTGTGGAATGTAATGAGAGTAGCTGAGGAAGGAGAAACAATACCCCTGAAGGACTCACGGATGTAGTGAATAATGGAGAGGAAAGAAGGCCAAATGAAACCCAGGATTTTGCTTGGATAATTAGTGATGTAGGTGTGCTAGATGGAAAACAGTTTTGAAAGAACAAAATAATGGATTCAATTCAAACAGTCCAAGTTAAAAGCGCTGGTAGGGCATGTAGTTTGAGATCGCAAGAGGCAGTTAAATATGTGAAGCTGAAACTGAGAAAATATGTAAGAAATGAAGGTAAAAATTTATGTATCATCTGCACATAGGTGGTAATGAGTACTGGGCAGGGATGAGGTCAGCCAGAAAGAGTAAAAACTTGAGTCAAGGAGAACAGCATGTCAGAAATCACCTGAGGTGCTTTTTCAAATTAGACACAATCTTCCTCCTTCAAGTTAGTTTTAGAAATGTAATTTCGCTACTGCATATTGGAGTCCTCAGTGTGCCAGTCTTGAAACAAGCATGAGAACGACTGGGTTGGGAATGATACATGATGACCAAGCAAAGAACTCTGGAAAAGAAAGCAATTTTAAGAGTTGGCCCACAAATAGGGACTTTGGAAGGAAATTGAGACAGATCACTGCAAGACGGAAGAGAATAAACACAAGCAAAATTAAAAAAAGACAAAGAAATGTCCCTGACACTGTGGGTCTTGAAGGGTTCAATAAGCAAGTGTGATCACCAGTTCATATACCAGTAAGTCAAGCAACACCAATATGTAGGAGTCACTATTGAAATTGACAATTCATTTATGATCTTGGTGAGACCAGACAGATTTTATGGTGAATTTTTATCAGAGAGTAGAAAGTAAAGAACAAGAAAAAAAAATTAATTATACTTTGTAACTCTTTTAAGAAGCTTGGGTTGTGAAAAGTGTGGATGATAAGGCGGAGAAGATCCAAGCATAATAAAAGGTAGTTTTAATAACAAGCTATCAGAAAGAGAAAACAAGAAAACAATCTCACTTTCAATTGCATCAAAAGTAATAAAACACCCGGGAATTAATTTAACCAAGGAAGTGAAAGACCTGTATATGAGAAACTATAAGATATTGACACAAATAAGTGGAGAGATGGTCTGTGCTCATGGTTAGAAGAATTGAAATTGTTGAAATGTTCACACTACCCAAGGCAATCTACAGATTCAATGCAATCTTTATGAAAATTCCAATGGTATTTTTCACAGAAACAGAACAATCCTAAAACTTGTACAGAACCATGGAAGACCTCAAATAGCCAAAGCAATCATGAAAAACAATAAAGCTGGAGGTATCATACTTCCCGATTTTAAACTCTATTACAAAGGTATAGTAATCAAAACACCATGGTGTTGGCATAGAAACAGATACACCATGTAATCATGGGTTTATTTCTAGGCTCTCTATCTGTTCCATTGATCTATGTGTCTAATTTTGTGCCAATAATGTACGGTTTTGATTGGAACTTTGTAGTCTATCTTGATATCTGGAATTGTGATACTTCTAGTTGTTCTTCTTGTTCAAGAATATGTATCTATGTATATACATATATATAGATATGCATATAGTATAGACAGTATATATAGTTTATATATACAGGGAATGGAATATCACTCAGCCATAAAAAGAATGAAATCTTGCCAATTATAACAACATGGTTGGATCTGGAGCATATAATGCTAAGTGAAATCAGTCAGAGAAAGACAAATACCATATGATTTCACTTGTATATGGAATTTCAGAAACAAAACAAACAAACAAAAAGAGAGAAACCATAAAACAGACTTAACTATAGAGAGCAAACTGGTGGTTGCCAGATGGGAGGTAGTGAGGGGATGAGTGAAACAGGTGACAGAGATCAAGAGCACATTTATAACAATGAGCACTGAGTAATACATGGAGGTGTTGAATCAGTACATTTTAGACCTAAAACTATTACAATACTGTATGCTAACTATATATTAACTAAGTAAATAATGGAAGCACTAAAATGGAAAAAAGATAATTAATTCAGGTGGAGATACGTTGAAATTGTGATCCAAAAGAACTTTGCAGGTTGATATCCAGGGAAATATGTGAAAGGAACTTAATAAAAAGAGCTGGAATAGGGGGGCCTGGTTGGCTCAGTCAGTTAAGCAGCTGCCTCTGGCTCAAGTCATGATCCCAGTATCCTGGGATCAAGCCCTGCATTGAGCTCCCTTCTCAGCAGGAAGCCTGCTTCTCCCACACTCCCTGCCTATATTCCCTTTCTCGCTGAGATTCTCTCTCTCCATCAAATAAATAATACAGGTGCCCTTCTTTTCACTACATCTGTATCTTTGGGGTAAATATCCAGTAGTATAATTGCTGGGTCATAGGCTAGCTCTATTTTTAATTTCTTAAGGAATCCCACACTGTTTTCCAAAGTGGCTGCACCAACTTGCATTCCCACCAACAGTGTAAGAGGGTTCCCCTTTCTCCACATCCTCTCCAACACTTGTTGTTTCCTGTCATGTTAATTTTGGCCATTCTAACTGGTGTAAGATGATATCTCAGTGTGGTTTTGATTTGAATCCCTCTGATTGCTAATGAGGATGAACATTTTTTCATGTGCCTGTTAGCCATTTGTATGTCTTCTTTGGAGAAGTGTATGTTCATGTCTCTGCCCATTTTTTTTTTTTTTAATGTGATTATCTGTTTTGTATGTGTTGAGTTTGAGGAGTTCTTTATAGATCTTGGATATTAGCCCTTTGTCTGTAGCGTCATTTGCAACTATCTTCTCCCATTCCTTGGGCTGCCTTCTTGTTTTGTTGACTTTCCTTTGCTGTGCAGAAGTTTTGCTCTTGATGCAGTTCCAAAAGTTCATTCTTGCTTTTGTTTACTTTGGCTTTGGAGACATATCTTGAAAGAAGTGGCTGTGGCACTACTAGGTATTTAACCCAAAGATACAGATGTAGTGAATAGAGGGGCCACCTGGACCCCAGTGTTCATAGCAGCAACGGTCATAGTTGCCAAACTGTAGAAAGAACCAAGATACCCTTCCATGGACAAATGGATAAAGAAGATATGGTCCATATATACAATGGAGTATTATGCCTCCATCAGAAAGGATGAATACCCAACTTTTATATCAACATGGACAGGGCTGGAAGAGATTATGCTGAGTGAAATAACTCAAGCAGAAAGAGTCAGGTATCATAGGATTTCACTTATTTGTGGAGCATAAGGAATAACACGGAGGACATTGGGAGATGGAGAGAAGTGAGTTGGGGAGAATCGGAGGGGGAGACAAGCCATGAGAGACTGTGGACTCTGAAAAACAAATTGACGGTTTTGGAATGGAGGTGGGTGAAGAGTTGGGTGAGACTGGTGGTGGGTATTATGTAGGGCACATATTGCATGGAGCACTGGGTGTGGTGCATAAACAATGAATTTTGGAACACTGAAAAGAAATAAAATAAAATGGGGAAAAATAGAATAAGAAATAAAATTTTTAAAAATAAACAAACAAATAAATAAATAAAAACAAAGGTGTTTTTCTTACTCTTGAAAACATTTAATAAACTCATTAGTAAATATTGAGGGTTTACTTGATAATTCATCCTAATAAAATTTTTATGCTTTCTACATTTCTCCCATGACTATTTTGTAAATAGATCAGTGGAATGTGGGCGAGGCTTCTAATACAAGTCTACTGTGATGAGCCCAGGTGGGTGTGCCATATCAGACACCGTGCATAGATGCCCATTTTGCAGCCATTTTTGAATTTACTTTTTCAACTAATGATTTAATAAGAATATTAAATAAGATAATACATTTTGAGGACTTCCTTTTGACCAGGCATTGTAGCCAGCATTTGATACAAGTCCTTTTATTTAACATTCAGGTCATTTAACCAGTGGGTACTAATACCATGCTTGTATTAGAAATGATGAAAGTTAGGTGCAGAGAGATAGAGTAATCTGCCCACCATGTGACATGTGACAAAATAAATGCATGAATAACAACAGTTTTCGGTCGATGGCGCCATGTTTGACAGTGGGTAAAGGGCCAGCCTAAGTGAAACAGCCAAGAACCACTTCCAAGATCCTGTTATTCTTTCATCTCTTTCTCTCTCACTCTCTCTCTCTCTTTTATTTATTTATTTTTTTGGTCTTGACCAACATATAAGATTTTAGAACTTTCTTCATGAAAAATAGGAATTGGCAATAGACAATATCATTTATAATTTTCCTAGAGTTCTAAATGCAGTTAGAATCAGTTCTAGTACTAAATTTTGCTTGCCTTCTATTTCTTTTCTTTTTGGACCAAAACCTCAGCTTTCCTTTGGGGACCTCTTCTTTTTCTTTCTTAGTGTCTGTCAGCTGTTGGCTGGGCTGCAAATATTGACTAAGGGAGAACATGTCCCCCAAACTTGTCCAGTCAAGCTCCAAATCCCTCTTAGTCACATTATTTCATATTTCCCAAGTTGTTCTGATCATAGTGAATCTGTATTTTTGTGCCATAGCAACTGGAAATAGATGCTTTCTTATTCTGTTGGAGCAGATACAACCTAAACCGAGCCTTATCCCAATTGACATCATTTTTTAGCTACAGGTTTTTCAACTACCTGAGCCAATAAATGATCTTTCTTTTTTTTTTTTTTTTAAAGATTTTATTTATTTATTTGACAGAGAAAGATCCAAGTAGGCAGAGAGGCAGGCAGAGAGAGAGGAGGAAGCAGGCTCCCTGCTGAGCAGAGACCCCCGATGCGGAACTCGATCCCAGGACCCTGAGATCATGACCTGAGCCAAAGGCAGCGGCTTAACCCACTGAGCCACCAGGCGCCCTGATCTTTCTTTTTTTAATTTGAGTTTATTTTCTTGCAATTGATGAAATGGTGAATAAATATTTAATGTTTCTCATTTTGAAAAATATATGTATTTTTATAAATACATATATTTTATAAAATATTTAAATTTATATAAATTTTATATAAATACATTTTATCTATTTATATAAAATTTTATATGTATTTATATATATTTATATAACTTATATATTTATGTAAAATTTATATAAATACATATATTTTATAAAATATATCACTACAGGGAAGTTCTTCTTGAAATTTCAACAGATGTATTTGGGAAATCTACTAGGAACTTTTTTATTAGGCCTTTTGAAGGGAGACATTAGATGAAAGAAGTAATACAACTTCTCTGGAGTTCAGATTAACTATATATTAAGTTATGGTATGTATCACATCAGACTTTGGTATGTATTCTGACCAAATTACCTTCCCATAGGTATGTCAGTGCATGGAACTGATGATGTGATGTCAGGAGTTTGCTTTACCATGCTTAAGGCCATATTTCCTAGTTTTGCTTGTTTTGAAAAGAAACATGTGATTTGTCAAACAGAAACTAAATAAAAGAATTAGGAAGAATTAACATTTATTGTGCCAAAGAGCTATAAAAGTGATCATTGCTAGGGGAGTAGACAGGTGATATTTCAAGATTTGACTTATGACAATCATGTTTAATTATGCCTTATGGCCCATAGTCTGCCAGGGAATTGTTTCAGAAACCAGACATAATTTTGAACTTTTCTTGCAAAGGACCAGATAATAAATAGGTGAGTCTTTGTGGGCCATACAGCCTCTGTTGCCACTTTATAATTGTGCTTCTGTGGTGTGACTGCAGCCATAAACAATATAGAAATGGCAGAATGTAAGTGATAAGCAAAGGCAATATATAAAGATAGACAGTATGAAAATTGAATGGGCATCACTGTGTTCTAAAAAAATTTTATTTATAGACACTGGAAATTCAATTTCATATAGTCTCACATTTTGTGAAATGCTATTTTTTTCTTTTTAACCACTTAAACACAGAACATATTAGCTCACATGCAAAAACAGGTGGTGGGGCAGTTTGGCCCATGGGCTGTATTTTTGTCTGTTTGTTTTTAATTTCATTACAAGAGAATAAGAGAGAAGAGGTAAGTACAAATTGATGGACTTTTTTAAGTTAGAAGGAACATTAGGTATTGTTAGGCATATAATAATTAAATCAAGCTACATGAGAGATACCAAGAATTCTTAGTGGCTTATTAACATTTGAGAACTATGACTCAGAAGAGAATTAGCCCAAATATTGAAAGATATGTTAGAAAATGGACAAAAACTGGGAAAATGGCAAGCATTTGAGAAAGGCATGCAACCATGGACATTTTTCTTATGTGAGCTCAAAAATATAATAATCTTTTGGTAGATGTTTGATCAAATGGTAAGAGAATATTTTATTTGTGGCCACTACTTTTGTTATGCTATTAAGAAATTATAGATTAGTGGCATGTTTTGAAAAGTATAATCTGCCTTAGATAGGAACATTGGGGATCATTTTAACAGAAGAATTTCCCAAATGGTCTTTCCTCTCCCACTTTTCAGGGACAGATAAGGGGCTGTATTACAAACTTTAACCTCTAAAGCAAAATCCACAGTGTTAAACAAGGATAGAGTTTAAACTTCAAAAGATACCCTGGTTTAAAAAAAAAAAAAAAAAAAGGAAGAAGGAACACAATAAAACAATCTGTTTTTAAAACTGACAAACAGAAGCATCTCCTCTTGTTAAATTTAGCAAGAGGAGATACTTGTAAATTTACCTTTGGATCTAAAAACAGAAAATGCCAGGCAAAGTGCAACTGAGTTTCCAATCAAAGAAGTTATTGTCTCAGAAGCTGGGAAGCTCACATTCTTGAAATTCTTCTCTAGATACACAAGACCCTTGAGACATCACTTTGCTGCCTCCAAACTATCATGTAGTTGAAATAAAATCCAGAGATACCTTCAAAGCACACCCCTAGAGTATTTATATATAAACAGATAATATTCTCAGATGTACTGTAGATACAGATATGACTGGGAATAGATTTTTATTCACATTTATTATTTGAAATGAGAAGAAATGAACCTCCAGATTTCCTAAGACCAGAAATAGCCCACAATCTCCACAAAGGAATCAAGAACAATATGATTTATTGCTTACCTTAGGAAAAGATTGAAAAATTCTGTGGGTATTGAAAGGCAAGCACATTAAAAAAAAAAAAAAAAGTTGAATATTAAAAAAAATGTTCAAGTGAAAAATAATTGCTTTATAAGAATGATGCTCACATATAAAGTATCTGTGAAATACGTTGAAACTCAATTTAATTATGTAGCTAATAGATGTATAGGTCAGGGATATATAACTTCCTGGCGGCCTTCAGTTCATTGATAAGCACAGATATAAAGATGTTGAATTATGTAAAAATAGAATATGGTCGTGATCAGTCAAGTAAATGGTACGGCAAAGGGCAATTGAAATTTGGAAGAAAGAATCAATGTGGGCTTGCAGTTAAATAAAACCCTGCAAAAGCAATAATATTTAGGCAGACTGGCGGGGTAGGTGGGGTGTCCCATGCACTGGAAGGAAATGAAAAGCCTTTCCAGGAGAAGCATGGAAGACAGGACTTGACAGGGAAAGGCGAGGGGTGTCTGTGACTAAAGAAAATGAGCTGGAGTGAAACTTTTTTTTTTAAAGATTTTATTTATTAATTTGACAGAGAGAAATCACAAGTAGACGGAGAGGCAGCCAGAGAGAGAGAGAGAGGGAAGCAGGCTCCCTGCTGAGCAGAGAACCCCATTTGGGACTCGATTCCAGGACCCTGAGATCATGACCTGAGCCGAAGGCAGCAACTTAACCCACTAAGCCACCCAGGCGCCCCTGGAGTGAAACTTTTTGTTGTTGTTGTTGTTTTATTTGACAGAGAGAGAGATCACAAGTAGGCAGAGAGGCAGGCAGAGAAAGGGGGAAGCAGGCTCTCTGGTGAGTAGAAAGCCCAATGTGGGGCTCAATCTCAGGACCCTGAGATCGTGACCCAAGCTGAAGGCAGAGGCTTTAACCCACTGAGCCACCTAGGCGCCCCTGGAGTGGAGCTTTTATGGATCTGACGAAAGAGACAAAAATGAGAAGAAATGTCATGCCGAAATTACAGTCTCATGGAGCACAGCCATGCCTCCACCTAATTTTGCATCCCCAGATCTAGAGAGGGTATTTTTTTCTCAGCCTGAGGTGTGGCTTGAGCTATGAGTTGATGAAGCTAAAAAGAAGTTCTATGGATTCTTAAGTCACTAAACAGAATCTTGATTTAGAAATTAGAATGTCCAGGTGTGTTTAATATGCAAAACTGAAGACTTGACTGAAACTCCCCCCCCCCCCCCCGCTAGGAACTGCTGCCCACAGGAAGGCAAGGGAGTGTGTGTGTAGCAGAATGGTCTTCTTACCTCCCTCACTCGCTCCCCACTTCGCCAAATGTGCTTTCTGATTCCAAGCTCTGCTAAGGCATCAAGGTAGGGTAGCAACCAGGTAGGGGATAGGAAGAGGCAGCTATCCCCTGACTTGCATGGTTGCAAGTTGGCTCTGTGCTTTTGGGGGCTGGCAGGTGTTTCAAGCTGCCTCTCAGCTTTTAAGTATCTGCCTGGCTTATTTGGATGATCCCACGGGACATGCAACTCTGCGGCCTGATGCAGGCCACTGCCTCTAGCACATTCATCTGGTGACCACCCACCTTCATAGACTCTCTTAGTTTGGGCTCATCACTCCCGTGGTTGATGGTGGGGGAACCAAGTTTAGGAAGTCACCAGTAACTCAATGATTTAAAGGAAATAAAATTGCATCCTGAATTTCTCTCTCCCTGGCCCAGTTTTCTATGGTCCAAAAAGGGGCCTCAGGGAGTTTTAGGTCTATGTGAAGTGTCCACCCTTAAGTAAGTTTTATATATTTGGAATGTGTCCTTATATCTGATGTACTTATGATGAAGTTTTAGAATATAGGTGAGGGTCATGGCGTGAGGTCCAGAGCCGATGACCAAGAAGGAATTCTTGAGGCATCTCTGGTGTAAAATGGTGGTTTATTAAAGCATAGGGACAGGAACCATGGGCAGAAAGAGCTGCTGCCCCAGGGTTGTGAGTGGTGATAGGTTATGTACCATGGAGTTGGGGAGGTAAGGAAAAGGGAGGTTTCTTTTCTTTTCTTTTCTTTTCTTTTCTTTTCTTTTTTAAGATTTTATTTATTTGACAGAGATCACAAGTAGGCAGAGAGGTAGGCAGAGAGACAGGGGGAAAGGGAGAAGCAGGCTCCCCGCTTAGCAGAGAGCCTATGTGGGGCTTGATCCCAGGACCTTGGGATCATGACCTGAGCCAAATGACCTTGGCTGAAGGCTGAGGCTTTAACCCATTGAGCCAGGAAACCCAGGCACCCCCAGAAAAGGGAGGTTTCAATAGAACTTTCATATGCTAAAGAGGACCTACAAGATACCAGATGCCTTGAGGCCTTGTCATTGTCAAGGTTTTGCCCTCTAGCAAGGTATTAACGTTAAGATAGTTGGGAGCTTCCTAGAGAATGTCACATATGTCCCACCCAGGAGTGGGGGTGGGGGAAGGTTGCAGGGTATCAGCTTTTGCTTTGTCCTTAGCCAGCCTTCTGTTCCCACATCACTTATTTATTTTTAAAGATTTGTTTATTTATTTTAGAGAGAGAATGGGGGAGGGGAGAAGGAGTGGGAGCATAAGCAAACTTTCCACTGAGCTCAGCGCAGACCCAAGCCTCAGTCTCATGACTCTGAGATTGTGACCTGAGCCCAAACCAAGAGTCAGAGGCTTAACCAACTGAACCACCCAGGTGCCCCTCTGATGAGGGAGCAGGAGGCTGGCTGAAGACAAAGCAAACACTGGCATCTTGCAGTCCCTCTCCACCTGCTCCGCTCCCCTTGGTAATGTGTGTGACATTCCTCAGGCACCCCTGACTGCCCTAAAAGAAAAACAAATAGTTAACTTGCTGAGATCACATCCTGCAAGACAGAGTCTCCCTTTGTTTACAAATGTCCTAGAGATCTACAAAGAAGTTACCTTATCAATAGCCCAATTTCCAGAGGCAAATAACTCAGTTCCTCAGCCCTAAATAAAGTTACATTTCTTCTAAACCCAAATCTCACTAACAAAGATGCTTGATAGCAGAAATGTGAATGGTTTGCCAAAAGACAACACTGATCAAGGCCTTTGAAAGTTCTGTTGAAGCCTCCCTGCCCCTCACCTTCCCCTAACCACAAGGTACACAACCTGCCATCCCTTACAACCCTGGGCAGCAGCTCTCCCTGCCCACGGGTCCTGTCCCCGTGCTTTAATAAACCACCATTTTGCACCAAAGATGTCTCAAGAACTCTTTCTTGGTCATCGGCTCCGGACCTCAGCCCACTGAACCTCACCTCTGACATATCTATTAGAAGGGCATCTTATTCTAAATGCCATTGTTTTTAGATCTAGGGCTCCATGGACACCTTTGACAGTGAGAAAAACAGTTCTTGGAGATTGCCTGGACTCATCAGAGTGATCTGCATAGGGCTATGCCTGTGCACTGAGATCCCAAACACACATATGAACCCTGGAGGAACACTGTTAGGGGCTTTGCTTAGTTGATTCAATTCTGGAATTAGAAGAAATTCGTAAGGTGTGTGTGTGTGTGTGTGTGTGTGTGTGTGTGTGTGTGTATGTGTGTGTGCGCGCGTGCACGTGCTATGGCCTGTGTAGTATGATGAGGCATAGAGAACCCTTTCTCAAAAAAAAAAAAAAAATGGTTTTGAATACTAGAAATAAAATACAAAGGCATCCAAAGGAAATACATTTTACTGAAATTCAGTTATCAAGTTATTAAAAAGTGGTATAAGGTATGCATTTCTTTTTTACATAACAAGAACTATTTACATAACGAGAACAAGAATATTATAGTTTTGAAATAGCAGTGGGTATGAACAGTATTTCATAATGATGAAGAACAGAAGGCAAGCTGAGGACAAGGCAGAAGCTGATGCCTCATAATGCACCCCCCTCCTATGGGATATATAAGACATTCCTCAGGCACTCCTGGCTGCCCTAAAGCTAAGGAAGGGAAAAACAAATAGTTAACTTGTAGAGACCACAATCTGGCAGGACCTAAGCCTCCTACAGTTTACAAATGTTTTAGCAATCTACAAGAACAAAGCATTTCTGTCAATAACCGAGCTTACAGAAGGAAATGCAGATACAATTAAATGTCCTTATAGCCTGCAGCTCATTGACAGATACCTAAAGCAGAGTGCAACCTTCCTCCAGGAAGCTCCCAACTATCTCAATGTTACTGCCTTGCTAGAGGGAAAACAACCTTAACTTGACAATGGCAAGGCCTGTGGTATCCTGTGAGTCTTGTTTAACATATGAAAATCCTTTTGAAAATCTCCCTTTTCCTTTCCTTCCCCAACCCACTAGTATATAATCAGCCACCCCTCAACATCCCTGGTGCAACAGCTCTTTCTGCCCAGGGGTTCTATCCCCATGCTTTAATAAACCACCATTTTGCACCAAAGACATCTCAAGAATTCTTTCTTGGTCGTTGGGGATCTCACTCCACAGAACCTCATCTATATTCTAAAACCACATCAATAATCCTTTCCAACTGAGATGTGATATTTGTGGTTTCTACTGGTGACACAGTCAGATGTATTGTGAATATGGCTGTGGTTTGCTTCATCAATTCCTGGCTAAGTAAGTCATGTGCTAATTTCAGCTAAGGAATACGGGAAAATAAAGGTTTCTGAATGTCATCCCCACTCAAAAGCAATCTATTTGCATACTCTTCGGGCCCTTTCCGGTGCAACAGGGCCCACTGCTCTAATGAGGTAGTTTAGTCCACAGAGTTCAATGAAAGCTTTACCCTTTCCTCAGTCACCTATTTATCCTTCCCACCCCTGCCTCTCCTCTGGGAGATTGTCCCAGGCCATTTTACAGTGCTCAGCAGGACCCGGCTTCCTCCAGCAGCAAGACCTGGTCCCTAGCTACTGAAAAATAGGGCCATTTCACAGAACAGGAGTTTACTTTTTCTTTGAATTTTCCCAGCCCTCGGCACATCATCCACGCTGAATGTGACTGTTGAAACAGTAGGAAAGGACTATCAGGATCAACAGTTTTTCTTTTGCCTAATAAGATGATGATGGCATCGCAAATAAAACCCCTCCCTTCCCTCTGGAAGTGCAGGCTTCCTGATGGGATTTCTACTTTGCCTCTTCAGCAGTGTGAAATGACCCAGGGAAAGACTTAATAAGTAGATGTCAGCCCCAGAGTAAGCAGGAAAAAATGATAAATGGACCACTGGACAACCCTATCAGGACACAGTTTGGCCGTGCACTTTGCATTCGATTCTATAGTTTTTCTGTGTTAAATACGGTCAGGGATTCCCAGGACGTTTCAGCCTGAAGCTATTACTTCTCATAATTGAGACTGAGGAAAGGTCGTGGTATTTTTACAGCTTAGCTGTGACATGCCATATATCACTTTCCTTCTGTCAAAGAAAATATTATACACTCCATTGGCAAAAGGTTTGATCCTGAGTTTTTCCCCCTCCATGCTGTCTGCAATGGATTTGCTTGGGTTTATGAATAAATTTCACATTTAAAAATGTTCTAGAGAATTGCCTGGTGCTAAAGTAAGATCATTCAGGTATAAAGCAAATGTTTCAGGATCATTAGGAAATTAATTACATAAAGTGATTGACAGATTGCCACGGGACCAAGAGTGTTACCTACACTTTAATCTGTTAGAATACAACGCCACCCATCCTTTGTGATAAACTGCTTACTTGTGCTAATATAGGAAAAGTCACTTAGAATGAAAAACAACTGTTTAGAAAATTGTACATTCATGGGATTTCAGCTCTACGGTGGTTATTTTCTTTGTTTCTGAATTTTTAGGTAAGAGGGCACCTCCTCCATTGGCACTTGGGAATTTTTGTTTTAATTAACATAATATTTTAGTAGTTTTGGGAAGAATGAAGAAAATCTGCAATAAGATAAAGGAAATGGCACATATTAAAAGACAGGAAATCTGTTCAAAGAGGTATTAAAAGGAAAATTCACTTTGTAAAATTCTACAGAAGTTCATCTAGCCATACAGAGAAAGAAAAAAGAGTAACTTACCTATAACCTAAGAATCTTCCCAAAGTCTTAAAAATGACAAGCAAAATTGACAAGGATTGAAGTAAAAATAAAATTTGTATTTTATATTTATATTATATTTATATTTTATAAAATAAAAACATATTTTACAAAAGAGAAATACTGGGTTTAATAAACCCTAGAATTATTTATTTCTGAAAATTTGGACAAATACCTTAAATTTTAACTTAAAAAAATCAGTTGGAAGTTAAACAAAAAACAATGTATATGGCCAGACAAAGAATGGTAGAACAAGAACATCTAGGATCTGTTACAACAGTGACCTTGGCTGGGCTGCTGTCTGTGTTCTCCTAGATTCAATCCTAGACAAACTACAGCAGTTCAAGGCATGCATAAGGGAAACCAACACAGATTGAGAAAAAAAGTGTTGAGAATGAAGACCACCAAGAAATCATGTCTGTGTGGGAAGGGTCTCTACCCATTTGCAGTCAGGGTACAAGGTGCTAGGAGGCAGGTTAGGGAGAATAGTTTGGAGGAAACTTTTCAGTTCAGCTGTGACTTTTGCATGCATTACCTTACCAGGGAGCTATTTGCCCGGAGAGATGTCAGACCATGCTGACCATGGGTTCTGAGGAACAGTAGGGCTGCAGTGGGAGGGTCTGGCTTGCCACTGTCCCTGGTCATTCCCTCTGCAGTTCTCTTCCTCTGACCGCTAGGCCAGATTTATAAACTAAATAAGAGACCTCTTCCCAAACTTACTTTCTTCTTATTTAAAATAGTTTAAAAGTGGGGCGTGCCTGGGTGGCTCAGTTGGTTAAGCATCTGCCTTCAGCTTAGGTCATGATCCCAGGGTACTAAGATGGAGCTCCCTGCTCAACGGGGAGCCTGCTTGTCCCTCTCCCTCTGCCTGCTGCTCCCCCTGCTTGTGCTCACTCTCTCTCTCAAATAAAAAAATAAAATATTTAAAAATAAATAAAATAAAATAATTTAAAAGTGAATCTCAGACCAGAAGATGTAAATACCAGGTAATTCTGTGGAGCTTGGGTGTCTCTGCCCTGGAACACATTCCCTCCCATCTCTGCATGTATAATAGAAAGGCAAAGACCTACCCTTTGGGCTTATTTCAGTATTACCATAAATAATAGCTGGTAGCCATAGCTATTCACATACCAAAATCCCTTGAAACCTTCAGGAAGTGAGTGAATAAATAGTGGTTCATCCAAACAAAAGTATCATTAAGCCCCAAAAAGAAGTGAGCTCTTAAGCCATGAAATGACATGGAGGAAATTTAAATGCATATTACTAAGTGAAAGAAGCCAATCTGAGAAGGTACATACTGTAGAATTCCATGTGTGTGACATTCTTGAAAAGGCAAAGCTATGGAATGGTTAAAAAAATAAAAAAATAAAATCAATGCTTGTCAGAGATGGGGTGGGGAAGGGATGAATAAGCAGAGCTCACAGGAATTTTAAGGCTACAAAACTATTCTGTATAATACTGAAATGGTGGATACATGTTATTACACATTTGTCAAAACTCACAGAATGTATAATACCAAAAATGAACCCTAAGGTAAACTATGGGTCCTGGTGATAATGAGGAGGGTCATCAGTTGTAACAAACGTACCACTCTGGTGGGAGGTGTCAATACCACGGGAGGTTATACTTACTTGACATTGAAAAGAGGCAGTAGATGGGAATTCTCTGTACTTTTGGTTCAATGCTGGTCTAGACCTAAAACTGGTCTAAAAATATAGTTTATTCACTGAAAAAGTAAAATACTATACATCTTAATAGAATCACAAAGTTTTTAGTGTATAAAATAGTCCTTCATATTTAGTTCATGTCTTTGATTCCAACCTGTTAAAGGGTCCACCAAAAAAAATGTAGGAATGGTCCCTTTGCCCTATTCTGCTGGTGCCCCCTCTTCCTGCAACACATTACAGTGAATGTTTGCAAACATACAGAAACTCTGAAAGGATTTCAGAATGAATACCCATATGTTCACCAAATAAATCCTACAATTAGCATTTTATTATAGTCATTTTTATGACATACATTTATTTGTGCTTTTATTTTTAAAATGAATTTCAAACTAAGTTGCAGACTTAAATGTCGTTGTATACATGTCATTACTACGCATACCACTAACTAGGGTTCAATGCTTATTCACAGATCTTTCTTCTTTTCAGTAATATTTACATACAATGAAATGTATAAACAATAAATGATCATTTGATGACCTGAGCAAACCAACCTCCTTTTAATAAACAGAGCATGACTATCACTCCAGAGAGTTCATTAATCTTCCTTTCCAGTAAAACCTTTCCTCCATGCCCGCCATGAATTAGTTTTACCTATATGAAACTTCATATACTTGGAATCTTAGAGTGTGTAGTTTTTTGTGTCAGACTCCTTTTTTTTTTTTTTTAAAGATTATTTATTTATTTGACACAGAGAGAGAGATCACAAGTAGGCAGAGAGGCAGGCAGAGAGAGAGAGAGAGGAGGAAGCAGGCTTCCCGCTGAGCAAAGAGCCCAATGCGGGGCTCCATCCCAGGACCCTGGGATCATGACCTGAGCCGAAGGCAGAGGCTTTAACCCACTGAGCCACCCAGGCACCCCAGCCAGATTTCTTTCACTCAGCATTCTCAGTTTCTGGATTCACCTATGTGAATGCAGGCATCAGTAGTTTCTTCTTTTTATTGCTGAGCAGACTCTTGACGTTGACATGTAGCATCGTTTCTTTGTCAATTGTCCTTTGGCTGGACATGTAAGCTGTGTTGTTTTTGGAGTTACTATGAATAAAGCTTCAGTGAACGATTTTGTGCAAGTTTTCTTGGGAGGGAGGGGAAAGGAATATATTTTCTTGAATCACTGGATGATGGGCTAGGGATTTGTTTATTTTATTTTTATATTTTCTTTTATTTTTATTTGTATATTTTCTTATATATTTCTTATATCTTATTTTCTTATTTTTCTAAAACTGCAGCCTTTTATACTGCCCCCCCCCAGGGTGTACGAAGGTTCCAGTTGCTACACATCCTTTACCAACATTCAACAGTATCTATCCATGGATTTTACCTGTTTTAGTGGGTATGCTGCAGCAATGAATTATAGTGGAAGTTTGAATTGTCCCGATGTTCAATGATATTCAGTGCTAATTCATGTATTCATTGTCCGTTTAGATATTATCCTTGCGAACCATAGGTTTCAATCTTCTCATTTTTGTTATTGTGAAGTTTGTCTTTTTATGATTGGCTTATGGAAGCTTTTTGTTTTGTGTTTTCTATTTATTTATTTGTTTGTTTTTATGTTATGTTAGTCACCATACAGTACATCATTAGTTTTTGATGTGGTGTCTCACAATTCATTGTTTGAGTAGAACAGCCAGGGCTCGATGCAATACATTCCCTCCTTAATACCCATCACCAGGCTCACCCACCCCCCCCTAAAACCCTCAGTTTGTTTCCCAGAGTCCATAGTCTCTCATGGTTCTCTGTGTTTTGTGTTTTTAAAGGATTCCAGTTACGGGTCCTATGTCAGGGAAGTCCGTTGCAAATATTTTACGGAGTCTATAGCTTATCTATTCATTTACCTAAGAATGTCTTCGCATGAGTCACTATTGTTTGTTTTTATGAAGTACAGTCTATCAGTTTTTTAGAATGGATTTTCTGTGTCTTTAAAAAAAAGCCTTTTCTTATCTTATTCATAAAAATATCTCACATTTCTGTTCTCTTTTTTTTTTTATTTATTCATTTATTTTAACATCTTTTTTCTTTTTTTTAAGATTTTTTATTTGTTTATTTGACAGACAGAGATCACAAGTAGGCAGAAAGGCAGGCAGAGAGAGGAAGAGAAGAAGGCTTCCCACTGAGCAGAGAGCCCGATGCAAGGTTTGATCCCAGGACCCTAGGACCATGATATGAGCCAAAGGCAGAGGCTTTAACCCACTGAGCCACCCAGGTGCCCCTGTTTCTTTATTTTAGAGAAAGAACATTAGAGAGAGGGGCAGAGGGAGAGGGAGAGAGAGAGAAAAGCTCAAGGAGACTTCCCATTGATCACAGAGACAGACGCATGGCTTGATCTTAGGACATTGAGATCATGACCTGAGCTGACACAGAGTTTGACACTTAATCGACTGAGCCACCCACATGTATGTTATGTTTTCTCTTAAAAGCTTTGTAGTTTCAGAACTTATGTTTATGTATAGGATCTACCTCAAATTAATATTTGTAGTGAGCTAGAGGTTAAGGTTTATTTTTGGATTTGAATATCTTGTTGTTCCAGTATCAGTTGTTAGAAAAATTTTCCTTTTGCTCTTAAATTGCCTTGTCACCTTTGTTGACTATCAAATGACCATACAACATGTATCTATTTCTGTTTTGTGTATTTATTTCATTGATTTAATTGTTGAGTGTTTGCCAGTACCACACTGTCTTTATTACTTTATTCTTTTTTTTTTTTAAAGATTTTATTTATTTATTTGACAGACAGAGACCACAAGTGGGCAGAGAGGCAGGCAGAGAGAGAGGAGGAAGCAGGCTCCCCGCTGAGCAGAGAGCTTGATGTGGGGTTTGATCTCAGGACCCTGGGATCATGACCTGAGCTGAAGGCAGAGGCTTTAACCCACTGAGCCACCCAGGCACCCCTATTAATGTATTCTTATAGTAAAGTCTTGAAATGACACAGAATAAAAGACTTAAGTTAATCATTAGTCGAAAAATACATGGAAAGATAATATGATAAAGGAGTCATATTCATTAATATAAATATTTCTCACAATTAAAACCTATGAAATTGGTAAAAGGCGTTAACATATAAACCAAAGAAAACCCATCATATACACATAACTAACACGCATGTATGTGGCCAAAATGATTGTGGTAGTACTTCACATATTCCAAAATGGCATAATTTTAAGTGATTTTTTTCAATGTTGATAGAATATATGCACAGCTAATTTGGGGGAAGAAAAAAAACAACTCTGTGTCACATATTGTGACATGTATATAAAACCTGCAAAACACAAGAAAGTCTTGTCTTTTGACCAAGTAATTACACCTTTTGGACAACCATGCAGTGAAGCAAAGAGCAATTCACAGGCCCCAATACTTGTGAAATTTTCCTAATTTTGGAAAAGAAGGAGCAAGCTGACTATTTAAAAGAAAGGAATGGTTACTTCTGAAGCTGCCCATCAACTAATACCAAATATCATTCTGCCATTTAAAAAAATCCAGCTTTTGAGAAATGTTCACAGATATTGGGAAAGGCTCAACATGGGAAATGCAATCCTAACTTTCTAAAACAAACAAATAAACAAACAAACGCATTTATACATGTGGGGCAAAAAAAGTACTGGAAGGAAATATATTAAGAATTTAACTGTTGTTAGGGGCATCTGGGTGACTCAGTAGGTTAATTGTCTGCCTTAGGCTCAAGTCATGATGTCAGGGTCCTGGGATGTAGCCCCACATCGGGGTCCTTGCCTAGTTGGGAGCCTCCTTCTCCCTCTCCACCTGCCCCTTTCCTTGCTCTTTCTCTTTCTCTCTTCCCCACTCACATGCTCTGTCAAAAAAAAAAAAAGTAAAATCTTAAAAAAAAAAAAAAGGAAAAGGAAGTTAACCATTATATATTTAATATCTGATATTTTGACATAATAAGATTCAAGATGAATTTGATTATTTACTTTATGCTTTTCTGTCCCTGTATATTATAATAATGGGCATTTATCTTTATAACTGTGCAATATAAAATTTCTTCAGAAAATTCATTGATTTTAAGAAGTAGCAAAAAGTAGCCATGAGAACACATAACCTCATAACATCTCTAAAAATAGAACAGGTCATTACTGTTGAAGGAATTAGGTGCATTGGAAATAGATCCAGCCCTAAAAAGCTATGTGAGGAAGAGCCCAGTCAGGCACATGGGGTCTTGCCTCTTTGTCTGGGCTCTTCTACTCCTCAACACTGCATCTTTGGACAGTTCCCAAGTAACTGGTCCATTCACCCAACCAGTATGGTCATATCAAATAACAGATGGTTAACAGTTCTGTAGAACTCCCTGCTATTCTGTTGGACCGTACAGAATAGCAGAAGTTAATGTTACCTTGTACCTACAAATTTGTTTCATCTTAATGTAATAATTTCACAGCACTTATGACCTTATGGCATGTAATCAGAATACATGCATTTATTTAATCTCTATATAAGCCATTTTGTAAGATCTCTGGTGATTCATGGATGAAGTTGCCACTGGTAGAACTGGCAACAATTAGGGTCACTTCCAGAATGACCAGGTTGAGACACTCCAGCAGTCCCTGGAGCCACTTTCAGTGAGCCACGCCTGCTCTAGAAGCATCGGCCCACCAGCTAAAGCTGAAATGTTAGCAGCCTCTTGTTGCCAAACACAATGTAGTATAAGCCTTTGGAGAGTGTAAGAAATAACATTTAATTAAGTGTAAATTGTTTCAGCAATAAACATTCATTGAGAATGCCCTATAACCAAAACAAACATTTCTTTTTCATCCTTGATCTGTTTTGCACCCATTGACAGAGTGCTGTGGCTAGTGACCCATACTTCAACAAATTAGTGACCTGGATGTATAACTGGGGGAATGGAAAATGCATAGAGACTTCCTTGGAATTGGGCTGGTTTATATCAGATAGATGTTTTTGTGTTTTAAAAATCCAATCGGCATGCCTATTTCATGAGCATAAGCATGTGCATTATAACTGTAAAAATAAGTAAGTGTCTTGGGGAAACGTGCCCTGTAGCAGTTTATGTGGGAAAGATAAACAAAATCCAATTTGGCTAACCTCCTCTCACTCCACGGAAGGTACTTAAACCACAGTAAAACGAGACTGTGAGGAAAAACGGATTTTTTTTTTTTTTCCTAATTCGAAAGAGGAAAACCAATTTGATATTGGTTTTAGTGATTGGATGAAAATAAGAACATCATGAACAGCACGCAGTATCTAAAACCAATGAAGTCTCATTTACAATTTCACAAACCACCTCCAGCAAAAACATTACTTCTTTTTACTGTCTAATGCAGAACAGGGTATATTGGGCAACGTGTCCTTGAGTGACTATTTGTCAAATTATCTCATGCAATGTATCACGTATTGAACCCTATGTTAACCCCCCGTGGCTTGAACAGTGAGACGCCCTTCCCCATGTGGAGAACCTGGAGTTATCGCCTTCCTTGGAATGTTCACATGCTCACTCGGTGCTGAGATCTTGGCAAAATTAGAAGGAATGACCTTCAACACTGACATTCTTTTATATTTTCATCTTAGTTTCATGCTGGGGTGGACTTGTTCATTCCTCTTTCATTCCCTGCTAGAGCAAAGCTCTCCTGATTTTTGCAGACAGAGTCTCTCTCCCACTTGGTCATACCATCTGTCTCCACATTACAGTTTACTCTGCATGAGTACCAGGTAGCAGACGCGGTTTTGCCCAATAGCAAGTACAGTGGAAAGTCTTTCACAGGCTCCCTACAATCTGTGAACATATGATCAGTCTAGGATAACACATTGTACTAAAAATATACCAGAGGAATGTGCATTGGTAATAAACAAGAAACCTGAATCAAGGGGGAAATGTGCCATGAGCTTCTGAAATATATGTTTCTGTGTATGCCCGAATGATGACGGTCTGTCAATGGGAGATGATGGGACCAACTAACATTTGTCTCTTTATTGCAAGTGCTAATGTACATTTAACAGCGTGGGCATAGTGTGTTTGGCCTAAAACCCAAACTGTGAGTTAAATGAGTAGAAATCTAAAAGTATTTGTCAAGAGGTTGTTGGTTTGATAAATAGAAATCTGTGTAATTTCCATGCAAACTTCTTAAACTATACATTGACATTGGCAGGAACATCTCAATAGGTCTGAGAGAGCAAATGCAAAAGAAAAGATTGCTATCTTCTCTATTTTATGATGCATCATCATCCCTTATTTATGACATCTTTTTTAATAGAACTTAACCATATTCTTCAAATGTTAATGCAAATATTATTTAGACCTTCTGCAGAATGATTGTTTATGGAGAAAAGATTTGTGCATATGTTGAACATGTCATTTTATTACTGGATACTGGGAACTCATTTTGCAACTTTAGAACTTGTAACTTACTTTAGTTCATCTGAGATTCAATATCCACTTTTAGTCAATCAGCTAGGATGAACATTATCTTAACGCCGTATCTTTTCCCCACCTCTTCTTTCTGGTTCTGTTTTCTGGAGGAAGATAGGAATGGGAAGTTTTTTGCCTTCTTTGATCAGTCAAATGAAGGTGTCTGGGTTTGAACTGTGCCATACTGACCTGGATCTAAATTCTGGATCTTCAGTTGGTGTAGCCATTTCAATTATTGCACTGGTCATAAAAATACTGAACCTCAGATGGTATCTTGTTCCCTAGGGACAGGAGAGCAGGAAGATGTAGGAAAGATGTAGTACCCCAGGTGTCAGAGGCTGGTGTTCACACATCAGCCTTCTCTCCTGTGGCTGTGACTTCAAACCACTGATTTAAACCTTGTGCTTCACCTATAAAATTTGTGAAGTCATATTTATTCCACTGGGTTATTGTGCTTAAAAATGCCTGGTCCACAAACTTTCTTACTTGAATCATTATGATCAGTTGACATACAAGTAACATAGCCTCTACTGTCCTCTAATACACTGTTTTAAGTATAGATATAAGACAATATGATGGTTTCATGGTTGACAAAGCATGGTAGCCAACAATACGGCAGACCCCTGACTAAATCTGGCCCCACTAGCTGGGTAATGAGAACAAGGCCCTGAAATGGAGTCTTGTTATGGGGATGAGAGCTATATCTATCTTATGGCTTTGGGCTGTTATGAGGATTGAACATCTATCAGAATAATATTTGATATGTAATATGTGACCCATAATGATTGTCATTATCACCATGCATGAATGCAGATTAAGATATACTGCTTTCATAGGACTGCTTATTTGGGTCTTCTTCAAATGTTACCCAGGCAAAAGGAAACAACAACCACAACCACAAACCTTGGCTCTAGCTCCTTCAGATGCAGATTTTATCTCTCTTCTGTCTTCCCTACATGATATTCAGACACCCATTCCATCATATTCCATTATAAAATAGCAGTTGTCAGGTTGATTTTCTCCACTGGACTGTTAGCTATGTATTGACCACCTCCCCCCCCCCCCCCAAAAATTATTTTTTTAAATCCCCCAAAAATGGGCCCAGGTTTTTGCGGGAAAAAAAAAAAGAAAAAAAAAAAAAAAAAAATGCTGGCTTAATGTAGTTATTACTGAATAGAAGAAAAATATTCATCATACTTTTCTTTATAAAAATACGTTTTTAATTTGTGATCTGTGGATGTGCCTGAGCTTGTAAGTGTTTGTGAATCAACTCACATTGTATGAAAAATTGATTATGATTGTGGATTTTCCCAGAAAAAGGGAGCATAGTTTCATCAACTTCCCAGGGCATCCTGTGGCTCTAAATAGTTTGGGAACTATTGATATAGAATCTCCTTATATTTTTTTCTATGAACATCATTTAAAAAAATTAATACTTTAAAGTGGTAATGGCCTCAGATTACATGTGCCTGATGTCTAAGATTGGCCTTTTATCCTTCATTCTTCGATTCTGTTCAATATCCACTGCCTAAAGAAATGTAAGCACTTTCTGTGAACATCACATATGCAATATCTGCCCATGAGCCTGCAGTATGGTAATCAGATTCCTTTAACAAATTATTCGGTTCTTATGTCAGCATATAATCAGTCTTGTCAATTGAGAGATAATCAATCATTATTATATCTACAAAATTCAAATTAGCTGTAACCTATTATTTGCCTGACTGATGAAGCATAAATGTCATTTAAGGTCTTCCCTCTCCCTCACCTTGCCTCTTAAGAAAGGGGTGGCAAAGCAACTCAAGTAGCAAATAGAAGTTAGACTGATTCTTAGAATATGTAGTATTTTCATTATTTTCTATATAAATGCATTTGAACTTTTATCATCTATTTAAACCTATAAAAGAATGAGAAAATTTTGGATTTGTAAAAAAATGATCAAATGCAAGAGTCCTACTAATTATATTGCATTAATTAGAATGAAGAATGAAAAACAAACCCCAAAGACAATGGTTCAGCAAGAGTTTACTTTGTGTCTCCTAATGGCATACAACATGAGAATCTTTCTGTTTCCAGAAGTCATGCCCTTAACAGTAGGGAAGCTCTGACATCTTCAACATGTAACTTCCAAGAGTGCTTTCTTATTCTTGTTCTCAGCCAGCAGCTAGAAAAGTAAGGAGCAATTTCAGAACAAGTACTTTCCTAAGCAAGTGAGACAGAAGTTGCACATTTTAATCCACTTTTACTCCATTAATGAGAACTTAGTGACTTGGTTGTACCAAGCTACAAAAAAACCCAGGAAGACGTAGTATGCTTGAACAGCTTGGCACCCAGATAAACTCAATTATTCTAAAAGAGCAATCTCTTTTGGATGTGTGGAATTAGGATTTAGAAACATGTGTCAAAATTGGGAAAACTAACTACTTTGGGGACTTAATAAATGGATTCTTTGTTTTTCTTCCTTCTGAAGGCATTCAGTGATCTCAAGTAGTATAAATTCAAAATAACCTCATTGTCTAGGAAGAATGTGAAAGCCACTTAAAGAAATTAAGAGAACATAGGTTTGGGTTTCAGCAGGATAGACAAAAGAGAATGATCATGATGCAAAGCTAAGTCAGCCTCATTTGGGCAAGTTAGGTGATCATGAAAGATACAGGCATAAATTAGTAAAGAGAGTAAGAGAGGGCTCTGAGAACAAACAGCAGGAATATAAGCTTAGAGTCCAGGGCTGAGGCTAACATTACTGTAGCTCCTACAAGATCTGGGAAAGGCAAGCAGGGAACTGGAGCTGAGAACCAGAGCAACATGTAAAAACTTAGCTCTAGAAAAAAATACTTGGCTGCTAGAACCCTACACATGATTGTCCAGAGCCCATTTACTGCAATCAGGATGAAAAGAAAGACCTAGATCACCTTCAAAAGAGATAAACATGTATCTTCTTGTTAGTTTTTCTTCTTAAGGGCTTAATAAAGTCCCCGGCTAGAGTGAGTTAAACCTGCAAGCGTCATTGAAGTAAACCCAGCTGCAGTTTTAAAGAACTATGAGGGGCCAAGTTGTTAACCCATCTTAGCTTTGAGAATAAAACTTGAATCTCTGGATTATTTTGAAGTACAAATTGTTGCTTTTCAGACAGGAAGGCAAAGGTATAAATTAAGAAAAAGAATCAGTTAAAAACATTTCTAAGCAATAAATGGTAGTAAAACAACTGGACATTCACATGTAAGGGCAAAAAAAAAGTGATTCTAGACACAGACCTTACATCCTTTACAAAAATCAACTGAAAATGCATCATGAAAACAAATTAAAACATAAAACTATAAAACTCCTAGAAAATAACATAGGAGAGCACAGATAAACTTGGGAATGGTGATTACTTTTTAGATACAATAAAAAAGGCACAATCTATGAAAGAAAAAAAAAATGATAAACCAGACTTCATTGAGATGAAAAACTCTGCTCTGTGAAAGACAATCTGAAGTGAATGCAAAGACAAGCCATACACTTGGAGAAAATATTTGCAAAAGGCATATCTGATAAAGGACTATTGTCCAAAATATACAAAGAGTTCTTAAAATCAATAAGAAAATTTAGAACCTGATTAAAAAATGGACAAAAGACCTTAACAGACATCTCACCAGAGAAGATAGACAGATGGCAAATAAGCATATGAAAGGACACTCTACATCATATGTCATCAAGGAAATAAAAAATTAAAACAAGAATGAGATACTACTACCAACCCATGAGAATGACCAAAGTTCAAAACATTGACAATACCAAATGCTATTGAGGGTGTGGAAAATGTGACTCTCTTCATTCATTGCTGGTGGGAACACAAAATATCAAGGTCACTCTAGAAGGCATTTCCTCAGTTTCTTACAAAACTAAGCATATTCATAGCATATGATTCAGCAATTATGCCTGTTGGTATTTACCCAGATGAACTGAAAACCTGTGTCCATGCAAAAATCTGCTTATGAATGTTTATAGCAGCTTTTTCATAACTAACAAATATTAGAAGCAGCCAAGTAGTCCTTCCATAGATGAGCAGGTAAATAAATAATGGTACATTCACACAATAGAATAGAGTGGTACATGCATACAATAGAATTATTATCTTAGTATATGCTAAGAAAAAGAAGCTATCAAACCAAGATAAGACATGAATGAAACATACAAGCCTTTTATTAAATGTAAGAGGCCAATCTGAGAAGACTACTTTCTGTATGATCCTATTTACATAACATTCTAGAAAAGGTAAAAACTACAGAGACAGTGAACTGGTCAAACATTGGCCAGGATTGGGGAAAGGGACACATGAATAGGGAGAGCACAGAGGATTTTTAGGGACATAAAAATACCCTGTATGGTACCATCACGGAAGATAAGCATCATTATAAATTTATCCAAACCATATAATGTACAAAAGCAAAGGTGAACAGTAATATGAATTACGGCCTTTGGGTGATTATGTTGTATGTAGGTTCATCAACTGTATCAAATTTAACACTTTTTTAGCAACTTTTTTAGCAAGTTGATGGGGGAAGATATGCCTGTGTAGGGACAGGCGACATGGGGAACTGTTCCTCCTCCTCGGTTTTGCTGTGGACCTAAAACCATTGTAAAAAATAAAGACTTGGGGCACCTGGGTGGCTCAGTGGGTTAAGCCTCTGCCTTTGGCTCGGGTCATGATCTCAGGGTTCTGGGATGGAGTCCCGCATCGGGCTCTCTGCTCTGCGGGGAGCCTGCTTCCTCCTCTCTCTCTTTGCCTGCTTCTCTGCCTACTTGTGATCTCTGTCTGTCAAATAAATAAATAAAATCTTTAAAAAAATAAAAAAAATAAATAAAGACAATAAAAAACATTTTAAAAAAGGTTTCTAAGGAGTGAGAAACATGTGACAGTAAGTGTTGAAGGTACAGTGATGGGTAGAGTTTCAGTCTGGGAAGATGAAAAAGCTCTGGGTACAGATGGTGGTGATGTCACACAACAACGGGAACACACTTAACACCGCAGAACTGCACACGGAGGAACCAGAATGGCACATTTCCTATTCTGTCTATTTTATGACAGTAAAAACAATTTTTAAAAACTTAACAAAAATTTAACTAATGAAACGTTTAGAAGCAGTTATGGTGGATGTTCTAGAAATGTGTATCGGTCGATTGTCACAGTGAGGAGGTGAAAGGAACACAGCCTGTTCATGCTGAATGTAAATATTTACCAGTTTCCTTATGTCTGAGACCAATTATTGGATCTTGAAGTTCTTATTGTTGAAGTTAAAGCAAGTAAAACAACAACAACAACAACAATAATAAAGTGATATAGAAGCTCTGTGAGAATGGGATGGTCAGGAGAGTGACAGGGACCCCCCTCAGGGCGTGTGTTTCAGAAGAGGATCTGTTCTGACCTGACCTGACCTGACCACCTGCTGCCTCCTACCACGTGTTCTGTTTTGGGACATAAAGTAGACGTATGGCCATCTATTTCCACCCTGGCTACCAAAGCGAGCACAGAGATATTCATTTATGTATTTTATTTTATTATTTTATTTTTTAAAAGATTTTACTTATTTATTTGACAGAGAGAGAGAGAGGGAACACAAGCAGGGAGAATAGGAGTGGGAGAAGCAGGCTCCCCTCTGAGGAGGGAGCCCTACACAAGGCTCCATCCTAGGACCCTGGGATCATGACCTGAGCCCAAGGCTTAATGACTGAACCACCCAGGCGTCCTGTTTATGTATTTTAAATGTCAGAGACTACAGATGAAGGCCCACAGGAAAAAGGAAACACATCTATCGTACTTTACCTATTCTGTTCATATCTTTGCTAGGCAGCCTTAAATGTGGCCCCTGATGGCTCCCGCCTCCTGGTTCTCATATCTGTGTGTATTTCTCTTCCCTTGAGCAGGTGCTAGACCTGTGACTTGTTCCAAATAAATAAAATATGGTAAACTAAGAGCAGGGATGAAACTCTCAAGGTTAAGCCACAAAGGGTATGTGACTTCTGTCCTAAGCTCTCTTTCTCACTCTCTTGCTACTTTGTGATGGTGGAAGTGGCCACCCAGCCATGAGCTCCTCTGTGGAGAGGGCCATGTATGTGGCAAGGAGCCAGTATCTACCACCAGCCAAATGCCAGTAAGGAAACAAGCCTGCCAGGAGCAGAAGATTGAGCTTGGAAATGGATGCTCCCGGCAGCCCCTGCTGATGCCTGCACAAGCACCAAATTAAGCCACACCTGTGTCTCTACCCACAGAAACTGTGGGATAAAAAGTGCTGTATGTTTAAAGCCACTGAGTTTTGGGAAGTTTCCTTCACAGCAATAGATTGCTACTACTCTCCTAAAGAGTGTTTGTCAGTAATTCTCATGCAAAGCGGCATGGGAAATGCTCTGCTTATCAAAAAGGTGCTAAGGCAAGGATGGCTGGTGACCCACCCAGATCAATAACCACATCCTTAGTGTAGGATTGTTGCTGGAAGCAGTCGCTGAGCCAGAAACTACATGTTCCAGAGCCAAATCCATCCCTCCACGCATATGTGGGGTCATGTGACTAGTTCTCACCACTGGGATGTGTGTGGGAATGGTAGGTGTGGCATTCTAGGCCTTGGGTTAGACACCGATGTGTGTCTCTAGAGTCTCTCTGTGTGCTCCAGGCTGAATTCCAGAATGAGCCTAAAGAGCAATGCTGGCTTATTCAGAAGACAGACACATTTGTTCTCAATTATTATAAATGGAACCTCTGTTCTAGACACAAAATAAACTTTAAATGGGTTAAGCCACTAAAATGTTGGGGTTTGCGATTTTTGTTACAGCAGCTAGCATTACTCTAAATAATACAGGGATACAGGAACATAGTTTAAAAACTGAGATGAGATGCACTCCACATGGAGACCGTCCACATGTCCAGAAATGTCTAAAGGCCAAAATCAAAAGCATTTCTATTTCAGAGCAATACCCAGGCTATCCCAGCTAGGTGTGGCCTTTAGGACAAGGCAAGGCGAGTGGATAAAATGATGCGGTGTTGAGTTGGGGATCTCACTAAGTCCAGCATTACCCCATCATCAGGAGGGAGAAGAGGAAGGAAAAGCCTTGTAGGTTCTTGTTTTGCCCTATTTCCTCACTATAAAACTTTTGTGGAGCAGGGAACTCTGGCTGCTTTAGTATTTTGAACTGACTTACAGAAAATCCAGCAGAGAGCAGGGAGGTGGTGGGAGAAGAGAAAAAAAAGGGAAAGGTCAGAGAGTTTGGGTAAATATTGCTCTATTTTAGCAAGATTGGACACTTCATAAACTGTTTCTGAAAAACCCAAAATGGAAGCTCTTTACTTGAGGTTCAAAAAGGAGCTTCAGAGGTTTGGATTTATTTAATGTTTTCCACAAAATTTCAGTGCACACACACACACACACACATACACACTTTTTCCACGATTCATGACCCCTCAAAAGTTTAAGAACTATTTCTCTTAAGTTACTTTGGTCATATTATTTGGGGCATTTTGATTTAATCTTACTTTTGCCAATTTTTTTTTTCCACCTCCTTAAAAGTCTTGCTTAAAAGTTATTACCAAAGGGAAATTTTATAAAAGCCAGATGAAGAATGTGTTTTTAAAAGTGCATTTGAACAACGTGTTTGAACAATGCTGGTTCCGTCTGTCTCTATGTTGCTTTCTTAGATTATAAACTTGATTAAAACAGAAACCATGTCTTTCTTTCTTGGAAACCTTCTTTCATCAGAATACCCCAAACCAGCTCCCAGGCAGAATAGAGAATTAAAAAAAAAAAAAAAAAAAGTGATTGGCTCCTGGTGATGAAGTGTCTAATCAAATTCACTCAGAAGTCAATAGCAATACTAGAAATAAAAATTGCATTTTCTGTGCCCCTGCCTAGTTAATAAACTTTGACAGACACATGTAATTATTTTAAATGCAGGAAGACAAAACGATGGATGAGAGGAAACAACTGATAAGATGTTATTGACTTAAATAAGGAAGCCAATTTTATGTGATGGATGTATTATTGCACATTGGAGTAAGAGGCGAATATGATCATTCTTTTATCCCTGTGTAGGGTGGCCTATTTAAAAAGAAGGTCAAGTATGGTGATTTAAGACATGTCTTTTGTGCATATTGCATGGTAATGAGAATTTTCTTAATCTAGATTTTACTCCAGTGGCTTGGGCATCTTCTCCTGGGCCTGAATTCACCTAAAGAATCAGAGGACAAATAAGATTATTGTTATGATTCCACTACCAGATTAATTAAAGCCTTCTTTCTTATGGAGGGATTAAACAAAAACATTTGGTGGTTGTTATCAAATAAAAAATACAAAAATTAACCAACATTATCACTTTGCAATTCTTGACAAAGATAATAAAAAGGAAAATGCACACCTGGATGGGAATTTTAGTTAAACTATTAAATAAATGAAATCAACCTGTGAAAACAAATTAGTTACTAATCACTTTCTATTAATGGCATTGTTTTAAAAAGGCTCTTTTATAATAAGCAATGCTGCCACTCATTTTTTGGTAGGATCAATTTTATTAAGTTGATGAACTTGGAGTTGAGAATGCCTTAGAGGGATCATGAAGTGCTAGATTTGGGACTGGGATCCATCTATAGCTAGTACACTATTCCAGATGTCAGCAACACCAATCCAGTCTGAGCATGATGCCAGTGACTCTCAAGGAATCTACTTGTAACACCTGACATACAGAGGATTGGTGGGGAACTGGAGAAACCAGGTTGAACCATAGGCTTTACAAAGCACTGGGTACCAGCAGCTCAGCTCCGGGATAAAGATGCAAAGCACAACACAGCTGGAGAGAAACACATCTCCATACCTCTGACAAACCACCAGGGTTCAGGTGGTACGGCAAAGACTAAAGAGGAGACATTTGGCATTTCGTGTGTTTGCAGCTCGAGGATGCCTCAGGAGATGGCATCCCTAGAGGGGAACAGCATGCCCAGTGAAGTCATCTTCGACCATGTCCTGGTGAGGCACATCCCTCAAGTGGCTAGCCAGCAGTGGACGTCCAAAAGAAGGCCAGATCCGAAGGGCAGCATTGGGCTTTCTCTAAGCATCTGTGAGACACCCCAGGGAGTGGGAGGAGCTGGACAGGTGAGGCGAGATCTCAGGCGATGATCCCCACAGACTGCACCTGACACCCCTCCAGTTTGTGCTGTCTTGAGGCCAAGGAGGGGAGCTCAGTGATGCTTTCACAATCAGCCACTGTCTCAGTGCCTCCTGGGACTTGGTGGGCAGTCAGGGCAGCTTGGCTAGGCCAAGGATAGTCCTCTGAAGAAAGGTGCAGATGGGAGTGCTTAGAAGCAAGGCTCTTGGAAACTGGGGGAGAAGTAGAGGGAGGGACTCAAGAGGACCCAGATGGAGCCTTACCATCTTACTAATGTTTGCTGTACTACCTTCCTGTGAAATAGCTGGGGCAGACTTTGCAGAAAATTATATGGAGTCTGAGGCCTGTAGTCCTGCAGGCAAAGTCTACTGAACCTGTGCATGCAGTGGTCATGCAAACATGACTTACCTCATCTATATGTGCAGAGTGCTGAAACCTCGAAGGTTGCAGATCCAAGAGCTCCAGAGCTGGAAGGGACCTCCTGGATCATCCAGTATGAAGACTCCTTTCCCATTTGTAGCAAAGATACTGAAGAACCAAGAAAGAGAAGTGATTTGCTAAAGGCCAAATAGCTGTCTAAGTGGCAAAGCCAGGATTAAAATTCACATTTTCTGATCTCAGCCCAATTTTTGCTTCAATAATACAAGGTATATTATTATGCGAGGTACATTATGATACAGAGAAATGTTGTAATTTGAAGATTTGTAATTCCTGTCCTGAAAATGTGTCCATCTTCATGTAAA
This sequence comes from Mustela nigripes, assembly GCF_022355385.1. Classification (NCBI taxonomy): domain Eukaryota; kingdom Metazoa; phylum Chordata; class Mammalia; order Carnivora; family Mustelidae; genus Mustela; species Mustela nigripes. Next base: position 34,594,843 of record NC_081559.1, on the reverse strand, counting down.
ATGATGGAGCTTTGGCACCATGGATTTATGAATCTTATATTTTTATTCATATCATTATAGCATTTAAAATTATCCTAAATATGAACTATTATAACATTCATCTATGCTTACTAATGTTTATTACTCTGATTCTGTAACATCAGAAATTTGACCTTTGTACTATCCTCTTTGTTCTCTGAGAAGAAAGAATGCTAAGTCCCTTTACCTCCCTAGGGCCAGCTGTCCTAGAATAAATCTCTGTTTTTCCTTCTAGAAAACTGGGCGAACCCACTGTTTTCTTGAGCTCTGAAGGAGATTATTCCATAGCTCATCAAACTGTCCTCAAAAGCAGAAGGTGACACAAGGATGTGTTCTGTCATCTTATATTAATGATAGAAAAAGACAAAAACAAAAACAAAAAAACAATGCCTATAAAGCCTTTGGTTGATCATGGAAGATCCTATAGCACAGTTATGGCTTTGGGTGTTAACACAATGAGCTGCACTGGGAGCATAGCTGCCCTGTGCAGGCAGAGCTATGACAGAGCCCAGAGCACTGTGGGCCACGGCCAGGGAAGAAAGCCAGAGGAATAGCAAAAATAATCCTGCTATGTGACCCTGACTGCCTGGTGTAATGCCACATTCCTTTCAAGGTGAGCCTGGTTTTTCCCTGTTCCAGTTATCACATGGACAGAGAGGGTGTTCTCTATGATTTCCAGACTATTCTTAGGCATAATTCAAAGGGAATATACAAGGACACAAAAAGTAGGTTTGGATACAGGACACTTATTTGAATTCTATATCTGTCACTGGATCTAGAATATTATCATTTAGAAATGTTATGCCTGAGCTTACTTGTTTCACAGGGAAGGATGAAAGAACATGGAAAAATACTGTTATTGTATTATCATATATAGTGTAATTATGTATATACTATACATTGCACACAACATACATGTCTACTGATAGAGACTGGAAAAAATTTGAGGACTGGAAATTAGAAGTCCTAGCTCTCCTTGGAGACAGAGCCAATCCTCTAAATTTCTCTCTGGCTTCTTTGTCCTTTCTTTTATTTCCTCTCTCCATAAGCCACACTTTCTGTACAGAAGGCTGCTTTTATTTTCTTATTTTATATATTATTTTATGCATTTTTGTAGGCAGAAAACATCTAAGGTATTCTCTGTAGTATATTATAGAGAATGAATTTTGTTCAACAGAAGTTTAGATCCTCAGTAATGATCTTAGGACAGGTTGTTTTATAATAAAGTTTAAAGATATTTTCCATGGAAATAATAAAAATCAGATAAAGTGTTGGGGCTTAAAGTAGTCACATTCGGTTATCTAGAAAATCCAATTCTGTAGCACATTTTGGTTCTATTCCATAACTATAAACAAATCATGGGGTTAAAAAAAAATACCATTAGGAGAAAAGAGCAATACATATTCAGGAAGTAAACGTCAAGAGAAGATTGAGAGAGTGTATAGAAAGATGTGGCTTCTAGTCCAGAGAAGCACCCAGGAAGTTTAAGTTTCTATATCCTAGAGATGCTAGGGAGGTGGCCATTCTCTATAGCATCCAAGAATACCTTGGACAGCGATTGCCGGTGGAGGGCACTTCATTGTGAGCAAGAGAGCCAACTGGTGGGTTTTCAGAGAGATCTTGAAAAAGTTGGGATGCTTTATGATAAACTTCAAAAGAATTTGGAAAGTTCCCACTTCTCTGGTGTTAGGCTGATCTGATATATAAATTGTACTTTTCATCATTTATAAGTGATCTTTCCTAAACAAATAAGCAAATATAAAACAAATCCTTACATACTTTCCCCTTTGATATGGCTTTCAGAACTAATTTGATTCTTGACGTATTGTCTTTGGTAGCTATATGTAGTTAGAGTCTTTCTTACAATTAATATTAATTATATCGTATAATATTTATAACAGTATAATATGAAAATTCCACTGAACTGTACCTATTAAAAATAACAGTAAATATTTAGCAGATACTGTTTGTCTATATCAAGGGGATTTTTCTCTTTCTCTTAATCACACTTTAGTTTGGGGATCCACTTTTCCTTCATTGGATTTAAAACCTGGCTTTAAAAGTAGATTTCAGCATTGGTGGTTCAGTGGCAGAATTCTCGCCTGCCAATTTCTCAGACACAACAAGGATAAAAGCTTGAATGGACCTGGATTCTTAATGACTTCACTGAGTTATAAAGTTACTTTGGTGTTTTCTTACCTTTGAATTTCTTGGTGTGATATAAAAGTTTGCAACTAAGCTACTTGGCTTCTGGGTTTCAATTTTTTGAAGCTAAATAAATTCAAAGTGATGTGACTACCATCTTCTGTTTTGGTGCAAACATTGAAACTATAACTAGGTTATTCAATAAGTTATGGAATAAATGACTACTACATGTGAAGCTCTAAGTGCTGGGCAGCTGTGAAGAAGATAAATAATATATGCCTTTGATGGTTTACATTCCCATGATAGAGACAAGTAATAAACAATGAAACAATAAATGCATCTAGATTATGATTAATCTTCTAGTGGAAATAAATAGAATGGCAAGATGGGGGGATTTATTTTGTTATCAAGTTCTTCTTTTAGTAGGATGCTAACTTTTCTGAGGAGGAAAGGCATTGGAGCTGGGATTTGAAAAAGAAGTTAGCCATGGGAAGAGTGAAGTTATAGATCATTCCAGAAAGAGGGACAATACAAATTATAGACTGTAGAGTGTACTCACATACTTTTTCTACTATAAACACTCAATTCTGTGAAGACTGAAACCATGGTAAACCTTTTATATTGATCCTTTGGTAAGAATTTTAATATCTACTAGAATGCATACCTCCAGACACTAGAATATACTGATTATCCTTCACTAGACTGATTACCTTTTACTTTACTGGATTATCCTTTAATGGAATTTATTCCAGTTCTCCAAACAGTCAGCTCAGCCCCTGAACATCAGAAAGGTTCAATGTTGGGTGAAGAAATTAATGAATTAAAACCCCTAGGGATCTATCTCATCTATCTGGTAATGACTGATGACTTATAGAAAACTCAAAGTCCATCCCATGGGGAGCTATGGTGGCTCAGCTGTTTGAGAGTCCAGCTCTTGGTTTTGGCTCAGGTCAGCCTTAGTTGGGCTCCATGCTCAGTGGGGAGTCTGCTTGAAGATTTTCTCCTTCTGCCCCTCCCCACCACTTGCACACATTCTTTCTCTCTAAAATAATTAAACCGATCTTAAAAAAACAAACAAAAAAACCAAAATAAGACTGAACAACAATAGCAAAAAACAAAAACAAACAAACAAACAAAAAACCCCCACAGTCCCTGAGAAGGTTTACTCAGGTTGCCGTGGTCTACAGCTTAGAGAGTCTGTCATCAAACCACAGAATCCAAAGATACGGTTATACTGCTTCCCCTTAATGATTTACACTTAAGATACATTACTGCATAGAAAAATAGTCTGGTAAAACCCATACCAAATATTAATGATGTATGTTCATGATGCATATGGATTTTATTTCATTTTATCTCCATTTTTAATTTTATATAATTATAATATATTATAGATATTAAACTTTAAAATATATCAGTTCTGTGTTAGAGTAGAATTTTGCATAACAAGTGACTCACTAATCCCTGATACCTACTTCTGAAAAAACTTCTCCTGATCCCCACTTCTTCTCTCCCATGTCAGAATAACTGATTGCCCTTAGGAGTGCCCATTGTGTATGTAATGTGCAATTCTGGGATGACAATGATCAAGTTTACTGTGGCCTTATATTGCTTTGTGTCCCTCCCTAAATTATAAAACCTTTCAATACACGATGTAGGTTTTATTGTATTTTTACTCCAGTGGATACCATAGATCCAGGATATGCTGAGGTTTCAATAAATCAAAATGAAAAAGGATGAAAATCAAATTCTCTGTAGAATCAAATTGTCTTGTTTTTGCTCTGTGGACTGAACCTCACACTATACTCTGTTCTTTCTCAGCTCCACTATTGCAGCAACTTACTCTTTTCCCTGATTCTCCCTGCTCTAGCCTAGCTGCCTTTCCTCACTCCTTAGTGTTATTGTATAATGCAGCTGAGCTTTGGAGCTGGAAGCTGGAATTTTAGCTGTGACATTGATTAACCATGTGATTGTTAGCAAATCCTTTTACCTCTCTGAGTCATAAGATCATTTGAAGAAGAAATTTTAAAGTCCTAGATACTTATCAGAGTAAAAGACAAAGAAATATTGGCTATGTGATCATATTTTTTCAATTTTTTTTTTTTTTTTTTACTTTAAACACTGTCGAACACTCAGCTAATCTTTTTTTCTACCATTCTCTGTTTCTGTGTCAAAATTTATGATGAAACTTCCAAAATCCTCAATGTCTGAAGTCTCATCTGAGTGAGACTCTTCCACATGGGAAGCTCTCTGTCTTTGTGCAGTTCAGTCTGAAACCAAATATATAAATCTATCTACTTTTGAGATTTAATTTGCAGGCCCACTTGGGCAGTAGACCAAAGCTATCTTCTATAGTCTGGTCTTTGTCGGTAACAAAAGTGATATTTTGGTTCCTTTTTAAATTTTCAACTTTCTCAGATGTAAGTACTAGTATGTATTGAAGACTTTTTGAAAAACCCCAGGAAGAGCCATCCTTTACTGAGTGTTTACTATTTTCCTGGATTGATGATAACATGTTTTAGATATATCATTTACCCATAAATAATTTCAAGCATTGTTTAAAAAAATAAACAAATATCCATGTCCCAGTTCAGACCTCTGAATCAAATTATCTGGGAGAGGCCCCACTTGTCTGTTATTTAACATAAATGCAGGGGAACTTTGTTTTCAGGGAAAGTTGGGGAAACACTGAATTATCATATTTAGTATGTGCACCAAAATGGATCAGCGAAAGTTTCTTATAAGGAAAAAAAGTGGAGACTGTCAAGAACTATGATTGAATCCTACTTGCAAATTAACATGTTAACCTTCATAGGCTCATAGTTGATGGCAGAAAACACAAGAAACTTGTCTAGAGACATAGGTGGTTTATTACTCACAGCAACAGCAGTAGCAAAAGAGTGTGAATTTTCTTCTGATGGTTCCTTAAGCTCCAATTTCATAGAATGATACAAAAAGAGCCTTTGATGCCTGTACAGGTAGTGGGTTACGTTACAGAAAACCCTTAACTTGCTCCAGGGGACCTTATCTCTCCTCCTGGGCTGTTGGCTGTATGTACAGGTCTTTGAAGATAGTCTGGAACAAAAGCAATCCATGCCTCTGCTCTTAAGATGTGTAGAAACACAAGACACCCACAGAGAAATGTATCCCAACAAGTGGACAATGATATTTTAAGCAAAAATAACTAAATAAAATTTCACAGATAAGAAAAAAAGGGGGGGGGCGAATTCAAAGACAATAGCAGGAGATGCTTAGGGTTTTTTGCAGAAGACTGGACCAGGTATAGATTATGTTTAAGCTCAGTAAATTGAAAACATATACAGAACTTCTGATCTTCGGAATTTGGTTCCTGCTCCTATGACTTCCAACAGAGCAAAAGTTAATGATAGAAGGAAGGCCAAGGCTAGCTACCTTACAAGTCCTTGACCTCTGCGCTCAGGTTTGGGAGACACGTAGGTCAGTAGCAATCACCTGACAATTCATTACACCATGTATAACCTGCCTGAAACTAAATTACATCATGCAAATTTTTGAAGTGAAATGAATGATGGGGCAGAATCAGAAGTGATTAAGTCCAATAGCAAACGGAATGTGTACTCACAAAGTTGACCAGACTAAATTTATTAAACAAATCCACTTTTAAAAGCAGAAATCTGAGTCTTGCAGTATTTCACTTTGTTACTTAGCTAGGAGACACTACTATAGATAAATTTATTAGCCTTTTGTGTATCTAATTCTCTGAAATCTCTTACTCGGGAACCTAAACGCTTCTAGTTTTGTTTCATTGATAGCTTTCTTTTCTGTCTCTGTTTATTTCATATTATCTTATCTTGCCATTACCTCGAGCCAAAAGTATTACAAATACACATTAATACAGACCATCTGGAACATCCTTTTTAAGAAGGGAAAGAGGAATGTGAGGGCTGATAGATTCAGGGCTCCATCCAACAAGTGTAATGAGATTTGTGGGACAAAGCAAGTTTCTTTAAATTTCATCTGAATGCCATTCACCCCCTGCCTTTTCTACAATGAAAGGGCTACTCAGACTCAGAGGGGTTTCCTGGATCCTTCAGGAAGTGGTAACATTTCCACCAGATCTTTGAAGTTAAGTAACTTCAGAACTCTCAGGGAAAGCTTTGTCACAATCCATGAAATGGGAACAAAGATACACTAAGAGCAAAGAAACACACTCAGCCAAAAAGAAATAATATTGACTGCATTTTCCTAGCACTAGCTAAGCTTGAATACAGATGAAGATATCTCATGAAGACAATTAATGATGTCAATGCATCATTTTTCTTATATTTTTGCGTGGGGAGGGCAGTAAGGAGGAGGGGGCTCCATGATCAGTGCAGAACCTGATGCTCCTTGTTCCCAGGACTCTGAGATCATGACCTGTTGTGAATTCAAGAGTGAGATGCTTGACTGACTGAGCCACCCAGGTGCTCTTGCTTACTTAATTATTCTCAAAACATTTAGTTCTCATAAGTTCTGCCACAAATGTAATTTTATTCCAGAGTGCAGATAAGATTCAAATACAACTTTGTGTATTCCTGATAATGAAAGTAGTAATACTAAGAGAGGGGGCCATGTAGATTAAACTTAGTAGCTGAGAAACATGTCAATAAAGGAATTGGATGGGACTCCTGGGTGGCTCAGTTGGTCAAGCAACTGCCTTCTTGTTCAGATCGTGATCTTGGGGTCCTGGGAAGGAGCCCCACATCGGGCTCCCTGCTTAGCAAGGAGTCTGCTTCTCCCTCTCCTCTTGCCCTCCTCACCACTTGTGCTTGCTTCCTTTCTCTCGCTCTCAAATGAATAAATAAAATCTTTAATTTTTTTTAAAATAAAGGAATTGACATTATAGAGATGAAAATCTTTGTCCAGCCCTGAGGATAGTTTACTAGATTAATAGGCTAGCACATGTTTTATTCCTCAGAGAAACCTATGCTTCAATTACATTAGTATAATTCTCTTTTTATGATAGTTTAGCAAATGACTAAGTATTATCTTTGGTGAGTAATCTTCAGAAGTAATGTAAAAGGTGATAATTGTCCCATAAGAAAATCTTTTTCTTTTTTGCCACATGTTTATTTGGATGTGATTTCACAAAGTATTTGAGTAAATATACTATTATAACAAATTAAACTGGAAAAGAATAACACTTCAGAAGTCAGCACATATGTCCCCAAACAATGGCTGAATGATGAGGAAGAATATTTTTCAGTCTGAAAAGAGGGAATGTTCTGTGGAATCTGGTTTATAACCTTTTTACCTGTCTTGGATTAGGGCTTAACTTTTGGCAGAAAGAGCCTTTCTTTATATGCCGGGAATGGTCCAAAAGCATTCAAGAATTCCACCGCTGATGAGGCAAGTATGAAAGTAATTGCAGAAAAACTTAACACCAACTTAAGTTAACACTGTCCCTTCTCTCTTCTTGATCGGAAGGAGAATAAATGGGAGGATTGACAAAATGAGTCGAGGTGAAGAAGGGAGCTCGCATCAAGGCAGATTCTATTTCTAAAAAAGAAAAAGAATGAAAATAATACACTCAATCAATTGATTTCTTGCTCTTACTACTCTATGTAATTCATCTGTTGGAACAGTTGGCACTGCTTAAAGTACCACAAACGAGTATCATGAAGCTTTTTTCATTTTAATTTTATTGCTTGGCTGGCTCATCACTGGGAAACAAAAACTGTTCAGTTAGCCATTACACTGACGTTTGAATTTGAGAGAGAAGTGACAATTAATGTCTCTACAGTGTAGTAAAAGAAATGTACTGACGTTATAAACATCCTCTTGCTAATGTGTGATTTAGTAGATATGTTTATTCAGATAAAATGGTCATTTCTCTTCTTTTGCTCCTCCTTCTCCTCCTCTTCTTCATACCACCCCCCCATCTTTGTACAAAACTCGGATGGGAAGCTATGTATTCAAAATAATGGTGATTGAATTGGAGAAAGCCAGTCTGATTTGATTCCAGTCAAAAGCTGAACACAAATGATAGTAAATGCCAATTTCTCCTCCTCTTCCTCCTTCTCCTCTCCCTTCTCCTACTTCTCTCCATCATCTTCCTCCTCTTTTATTTTTTCCTCTACATCTTCTTTTGCAACAACACTGAGGTATAATGTTTGCAGAGATTACTCAAAGAAGAAAGGAAAAATGTGATTCTGGGGTTCTAATTGCTTGAACTTAATTCTGATTCTATTACTTACTAGTTCTGAAACCTTGAGCCAGTTACTTAACGTATGTAATCCGCAGGGGCTGAGAGTACCCGTCTCCTCATATTATGAAAGATTTACATGATGTGGTATAAGAAAAGCTTTTAATGTGACTCCTAACATTAACTATCACCATAGTCATAATATTTTTTCCCTATTCTATTCTTTCCATTTTATCCTGTAATTTTATTGCCTCTGTAGCATGAACTTGGACCACTTGATTTGTTTCTGCAATTTGATGGGTAAGTGTATTATGCAGGTATGGAAGAATCTTTACAAATAATTGTCGTATCTTTTAGTGGAAGAGAGAAGATTTATTTTGAAGTTGGCATGATATAGTCCCCTTTCCTCCCTGATTTAAATTTCTCTATTATCTAGAAGCCCCAAATCTCTTTTGTTGTCTAGTAACTGCTACAATATGATAGGCTGTATCAGGAAACAGACATGCCATAAATACGCTCAGTATCTTCAAAGACGACAATTTTAAATATGAAAACTGTGGAAGACATGAAATGAAGAAATATGAAGTTATTAAGGTGGGAGAAAGCAGGGAACATTTGGATTTAATTCCACCTTGGACTCATTCCACCTAAGTTCAATGTAACTCAAGACCTGAACAACTGTGATTGCTCTCCTGTGCGCTTTGTTCTTTTAGCCTTCTTTGTACTTTTCCTCCATAGGACTAAGTAATGCCACATATTTTTTAAAGGATCATATCACAGTCATTTAGTAATATTACTTACTCTTTTCAAATTAAAAGAGAGAGAGAGAGAGTGAGAAAAGAAAAGAAAGAAAAAGGAACTCAGTTTCAGACTCTAGATGTCCCTGGAAGGGGTTATTACAACTTCAGACCATAAGAAAGCATTAAAGCATGTTATGCAGACAGGATGCATTTCCATGCACTGACTCTGAACAGGAAAACTGCCTTTGTGAACATTTCAGAACGGTTCTTCTATAAAGGGTCCTTTGATCCGAGAATTACAAATATGCACTCACTGGGAAACCAGTGAAGCCAGTAAAAGGTAGCTTTGGGGGATGTGAATCTACTTGGTAACAGTTCATTATAATGTATTGTTGACTTGTATTTTATTTTTAAAGATTTATATATTTATTTATTTGAGAGAGAGAAAGCAAGAGAGAGCATGGTGGAGAGAGAGAGAGGGAAAGGGAGGGAGCATCTCAAGAAGAGTCTGTGCTGAGACTCTGCACTGAGCAAGGAACCCCTTACAGGGTTCTATTTTATGACCTCAATATCATGACCTGAGCAGAAACCGAGTCCATCGCTCAACCAACTGAGCCACCCAGGTGCCCCGACTTGTATTTTATTTTAAGCTATTGTTTCACTTATGGAGAAAGAAGAACTATCCAGTTGTCAGTGGATGGAGCAACACTTTCATCCTTACGAATCACCTGAATCCCACAGATTTGCATATGAAAGACAAATACTTTTCAAAACAGAAAATCACTTTTTTGAGAGTTTATAGGGAGGTTAAAACCACAGTGAAAAACAATACCCTAAAAGATGACTTAGATACTGTACTTCTAAAAATTTTTTAATCACCAAGTTTCACAAATGCTTGGGAAAAGATTTCTTAAGATAATTAGAATACTCTCCAAATGGTTTTATTTTGGAATATTTTAGGTATATATAAATTTTACCTGGATGACAACTAATTTTTTGCTTATTTAAAAATTATCTAGGGGCACCTGGAATGGCCCAGTTGGTTAAGCATCTGACTTCAGCTTGGGTCATGATCTCATGGTCCTGGGATCAAGCCCCAGGTCAGGTTCCCCACTCAGCAGTGACTCTGCTTGTCTATCTTTCTCTCCCTCTGCTCTGCCCTCTTTCCCTGACTTGTGCTCTCTCTCCCTCTCAGATAAATAAGTAAAATATTTTTAAAAATTATGTAGAGTTTATACTTACAAGACAAACTTAATTATGGAATCATTTTATAACATACAAAATCGTATCAGCTCACTAACAATTGGGAGCAAATCATATTTGATGTTCTTGAAATTATCCTTTTCGTCATGTTGGAATCCTGACAAACTATAAGACAATTTCGTACAAAAGCTGTTAATGTCATAATATAAGCATTTGTGAAATATGTAAAAGTAAGTATAGTAAAGATTTCCAGGAATTTTCAGAAGTAACTAATGATCTGATATATTTGGATAAATACCGATTTGTGCTCAGGGGTTAGGATATGCTTGTGTGGGCATGTGTGTGTCTGTATGACGTGGCATACATTAAATCTTCAAGATAAAAATGGTTAAATGCAAGTAAAAGGTTTAAATGTTTAACTTTCTTTGTTTTGTCTGCTATGTATTTCTGTTTTCACCTTGATGAGCAAAAGCTATAGACACATTGATAATTTCTGCTCATGTTCATAAATAATGTAGCATAAATACACTTTCCAGTTTTATAAAAGAATTCTCATGTGTTTTTGAAAATAGATTTAAGGACAACAACTAATCTTTTAACTAACAACAAAAAACTTATTAGACTATAAATGTAAGATATAACATATACTTTGTGTATAATAAGCAATCATCTTGTTCTATCTGACCACAGAGCTACCCCCAGATTTTCCTATGATGCCGTACATTCTCACGGTTATCTCAAATTCTTGTTTTTATAAGAATGTGAAATAACCTACATGACTTTTCTCTAGAAGAAAATCATATATCAGAACAAAACACAGAAGCCATATTGTGATTTTTAAAATTTTATTAGTGGAGTTAGTATTATCCTATTTTAGGCTTTCCTTTATTTCTCAAAGGAAGAAAGTTTGGCTCCCAATTAATTGAATCATTATGGCCTTCTAAGTTAAATACTTATAAGAACATGTCAATTACCTAATCGTAATAATTGACAATTATCGGATATTATCACAGACCCTCTGTTGAAAGGTAAACACAGATATAAAGTGACACCGAATATAGGAGTGTTTGGTCATTAGGAAAGCATAATATTTTGCAATGTTTTTCTCCACCTATTTGTCAACTACATCTAATTGATTACCCTCCTGTAACATTTTATTCTGTTTGTGAAACCCTGTCCTTAGCCATCTTCCTCTTCCAAGCATGTATCATAAATTATGAAATCAATGGCATAGCCTGTCTGGGACACATAAATTGATAGCTTCCCTTTCTTATATTAGCATAATCTGCCAATTTATTAGGAAAGAGTGAATGACATGCTTGCTGTTAGAACTGGTCATGACAGGTCACTTGAAAACTTATTGATGGTATGTGAGACAGGCTTTTTGATTAAAATGTGGGACTGGGTTGGCTAGTCAAACTCCCTTTTCTCCTTATTCATCACAATTAGTAAGTCATGCATTTGTTTATTTATATTATTTTAAGTGAACAGTGATGAGTCAGGGTAGCATACAAAAGGCATGTCCCAGGGTGGGGCGGGGTGGGGGGGGGGACACAAAAAACAGAAGTAGCAAACAAAAGCACACTGCCTGGAAAAACCGTGTAAGATATAAACAGTCAACATGATAACTCAGATGAGATACGTATTCATTTTTAAGCTGTCTCCTGTCCACTTCACCCTGACTTGATTGTTTTAAGCAAGATCATTTCCCCACTTTTACCCGCTTTCTTTCACAAAGTTATAATTTAGGCAAGAGATTCCAGTCCCCATTGCACAATAGTCTCAGGGGTTATTGTGATCTCAAAGGATGTTGTGAAATTCTCAAAGCGAAATTAATTGTGATGGGACTTAGGTTTTTTCAAGCTAAATGTGTACAATAAAGCTGCCCTGGGAGGGGCTTTGGTGGATAAAGACGGAGGTTACAACGAGTGAGCCGATTACAGGGTGTCGGAGCTCCAGGACCCGGGTGGCTGGCAGTGACTTCTGCTTTCATCCCACAGACATCTGCGGGTGAGGGCACGAGATGAAAAGCCAGGCATCTTCTCTGTAATTTATATTGCCACAACATTCCACCATGGCCACACTATTCAGCCCCAGGGAGATCACACGTACGTTTGTTTGCTCAGAAGAGTTTCCAAAAGGCTTAAGTATGCACTCTTCTTACTGTGGAAGAGGGTCTTCCCGCTTTTTGATAAAACATTGTGAGTTAGGGTCTGTCTTTTGTTTGTTTGTTGGACTTTGCTTGCTTGTTTCAGAATACAATGTCCGACTTCTAGGCACTCCATTTGCTTTGAGACTAGACAGACCCTGGGTTCAATCTGTCTTTTCTGGTAACATGACTTTGACGTGTTAAGGAATATCTTCCTTGTATATAAAATGGGCCAACACCTACTTCCTAAGGCTGTTATTTAAGAGTTTTAAACACTCTGACATAGTGCTCTCTGGATAAAAGAAACTCTATGAAGGTCTCTCCCGGATGGTTTCCTGATTAAAATATCTCAATTACAGCTGTCATTTCCACTGCCTTTCCCCCTCAGTCTGTTTATCTTCTCTGTTTTTACAGCAAGTTCTAGGTCATTCGCAAGTGGAGTAGATCTCCCATTTATCAGTCCTAACCACACACTGCATCAGTTTGCTATGTTGCCATAAGAAGCAAAACCAGGAAAATGTCCTTTGGGTCATCTGGTTCAACCACCCTTCCCTAGGGCTGAAGGAACAGCGATGTAGTCAAATTTCACAGCCTTTCCATTAGTGTTCAGGAACAATTAGTAAAACAGGTGGGACTAAAATGATATTCTCTAGACCAGATCCAGCTTTAGGCCTTTTGCCATATCACTTATCCTTCCTCTGTATAACCGTGTTTTTATTTCGAAAACCTACCACAGGGCTTATGAATAAATAAGTGTGGAAGTTTGTGGAACAGAAAAAAAAAATCCTTAGTTAATCGCTGTAACTAAATTTGAAATTTGCTTTGTGCAGTCCAGTTACTGGGAAGGGTGGATTTTATACAGCAGTAATATGAAATGTATTTTGATACCGCAGCCAGTGAGCTTAAATTTATCCCTTTAAGATGTGGAAGCTAAGCAGACAAAGCAAATTGAGTCACAAACAAGACAAAAAAGTGGATCCTGCTGCAAATAAGACAAACAAGAAGCAAGGGGTTTGGTTTTGCCCCTGAGACTTTCTCTGGTTTGTTTCAGGTTTTTAGGAGTAATTGTCTCATGAAAAGAATCCAAAACAATGCATCGAGACAGAGGAGAATGCCTTCAGCCTCCAGGTGTGATCAGCCAAACACAAATTATTCATTTGGAAATATTTTACAGAATGATAAAGAGTAGATCAGAGCTATTTAGTGAGATGATATGTAGCTCAGGTAGCTGTCTTCACTGGCAGGTTGATTTTTCTCAAAATCCTTCTGTGTCCCTATGTCCTGGATCTTGGTTAGAAATAAGACCAACTTTCTTGTGCTTTTCAAGAATAGTTAGTTATGATCATGTTGCAGCATACTGATTATTGCTCCATACACTCTGCAATAATCCAATTATAAGACATTACAGAGCCGCCTGGATGGCTCAGTCGGTTAAGCATCTTTGTCTGGCTTAGGTCATAAGCTCAGGTCCTGGGATCAAGCCCCATGTCAACTCTCTGCTCAGAGGGGAGCTTGCTTTCTCTTCTCTCTCTACGCCTTCACCACCCCCGCCTTGCCCCGCTTGTGTTCTTTCTCTCAAATAAATAAATAAAATCTTAAAAAAAAAAAAAAAAAAAAGACATCACAATGAAATGGAATCTAACAGTACCCAGGAAGAATAGACGCAAGGTGCTTATGCAAGTCAATTTCAATTTTCTCGAAATTTTGCTGCTTGTATCCTGCAGGCACTGAGAATTCCTAGTCCTATCACAGGATGCCTTAGATAGCTTTGCATCATTGTCAACAATTGTTCAAGTCTCTTTTCCCAATTCTACTTTACTTTCCAAAAGCATAGGTCTGAGCTCATGGCTTATGAATTGCAGTTTTTATACCATGGTTTATATACCATGATTTATGACTATGAATGTAATGATTTTTACTTGATTTCAATACATTTGTGCAACATCAAATTAAACTTATTCTCTCTCAAATTTTTCATTGAGAAAATGGCTTATTTATTTATTTTTTTTTTGTGAATCCTAAAATTTATTCATTTACTTGAGAGAGAGAGAGAGAGAGAGAATGCAGGAGAGCACAAGTGGAGAGGGAGAAGCAGGCTGCCTATTGAACAGGGACCCCAATGCAGAGCTCAATCCCAGGAACCTGGGATCATGACCTGAGCTGAAGGCAGATGTTTAACACCTGAGCTACCCAGGCACCCCATGAATCCAGGACTTTAAAAGTGCTAATAGTTTGCTTAAGTATATTTTACAGACTGAGCTACATTGACTTCAAACTTTGTCTCTAGTTTTGCAATAAACTGACCTTAGTAAAAGATGTCAGCAAGTAATGTGGAATATTGCTAAAATCGTTGGGTTTGATGACGTTGGCTTAGAAAGGAATCCAGGAGACACTATGTCTTTTGAAAGACAAATCCTTCTAGCACATGTCCTGTTGTATATTTTTTCTTATGCTTCTGCAGATTTCAATCTTTCCTACCTCATGTCACCAAATGCTCTTGCAATGTACAACTGTGTATCAGGGCAAAACATGGATTTCACATCACAATGTCTCAGATTTGATCTGAGACTCTATTCAAACCATTTCTATGACTTTGGATAAGCTATTTAACCTCTTCCAATCTCATTGGCTAATCTGTGAGGTTGAGAGTTGATTTGTAACTTTGAAGGCTGCCATCTTGCCAAATGCAATGTTTGTGTAATTCTAAGGGAGATACATTGAATCAGTAATAAAAATAGCCGTACTATACCATTGACAATCTATAGCACTAAGATGTATGATCTTGAGCAGATCCTTTTACCATTTTTGGTATCAAAATTTTCATTCATTCATTCATTAGACAGTAATTTATTAAACAACTCAATTGCAACCATAGTTGTGGAAAGGAGAATATTAGCAGTCATTAATATATGTTTTCCTCTTCCAATTACGAATGGAACATATTCTATTTTTATTCATTTTATAAAGAGTGACAAATACATATTAAATGCTAAGCCCTGTTTCAAGCACTTTACAGATATTAACTTATCTGAATCTCACATAACTTTATGAGTGAGGTGGTGTTCTTATTTTATAGATGAGGAACTGACACAGAGGAAGTTAGTAGTATGTCTGAGGTTACAAGGCTAGTATAGTAGGTAGGGCAAACAGGATATAAGCCATAACAGACTGGCCCTGAGTCCTTGCTGTGAACCATGTAACTGTGTTGCTCTAAGAAGAACAATCTTTTAAAATTAGTAATTGAATAGATTAATATTAATTGTAATAAGTGATGTGATAGAGATGTACAGGGTGCTATAAAATGAGAATAGCAAAATCTGTGAACAATGACTTTTTTTTTTTAAGATTTTATTTATTTATTTGACACAGACAGAGAGAGACATCACCAGCAGGCAGAGAGGCAGGCAGAGACAGAGAGGGAAGCAGGCTCCCTGTGGAGCAGAGAGCCCGCTGTGGGGCTTGATACCAGGATCCTGAGATCATGACCCGAGCTGAAGGCAGAGGCTTAACCCACTGAGCCACCCAGGTGCCCTGAACAATGACTTTTTGAGGACCCATTATTCTCTATATTCATGGAATCCAGATTCCTTGAGTCTCCGCACCAAACACTTCTCACCATTAACAATTCATTATGCTCTGGAGCTGAACATCTGTTGTTCTGAAAACTGACTGCTAGGTCTTCTGCAGAGGAACAAAAAAGGCTCAAGAAGTTATTTGTAAGCATTATAATTTAAACACTACTATACTCTAGAAAAAAAAAAAAACCAGCCTATTCCATTCTTCTAACTCAAAATCACATTTAATAAAACTTCTTTTTTTTGTAGCTGAATGGCACAATTGATACCTTTAAGCATAGTTATCAAAAATGGTAATCAGGCATCCTGTGCCTATTGCTAACAGTGGCAAGTCCTTATGCTAGCCTGATGGAGCCAGTGCCAAAGAAGAAGACCATTCTAGATTTAATCTCAAGAAGAGTAGTCAATGTAACCTTTTTCATTATCTTTTGTGTTTAAGCACTTTTTCTTAACGGATATGTTGTAAGTGGTTTTGAGCAGAAAATAAAATTAAGCTTTGCTAGAAAGTAAACTCTCTGACAACAAAAACTTGTCCATCTGATCTACTGTTCTATACCCTATGCCTGAAAGAATACCAGGCATGTAGTACATTCTCAATAAGTATCAATGGAATGTGGAATTTTGAAGAAATGTCTTTTTGGTTACATCAATACCAGTCAACCAAAGAAGCCTGAATAGAAGGCAGTATGATGTGGTTAAACATTAGACACTATATGTGAATTCTAGCCCAAGTTTTGCCACCTCCTTGGTTTGTGATCTGAGGTGAAGTACTTGTTTCTCTCCTTCCTGGCTATAAAATATGTACTTTTACATATAAAAATACAGAGACAGACATCCCTTTGATGTCCTGTTCTCAATTTTAGCTTGCCAGAGGCTTATAACTTCTTTTTTCTTTTTTTTTTTAAATATTGCATTTATTTATTTGAGAGAGAGAGTGAACATGGGTAGGAGAGGGGCAGAGGGAGAAGGAAAGGGACAAGCAGACTCCCTGCTGATCATGGCACCCAAGGATATGGGGCTCCATCCGAGGATCTTGAGATCATGACCTGAGCTTAAATCAGACACTAACCAATCAAACCACTCAGGTGCGCCATTATAACTTTATTTTTGACATCAATTAATATCTTTCAATTAATATCTTTGTTTGTGGTAGGAGTAAGACAAACATAATAATGTACAAACAAAACCAAATATGCCAAAAGAATATGTGTGTGTCTATAGACACACACACACACACACACCCTGAAAAATGGTAAATTTGCCATGGTAAGCAAGGAACCTCAACTGATTTACTCTGCCCCTGATTAGAACACTGACTCACTGTATGACTGTATGACTAAATACACACCAGATATTTGTCTCAGGCCAACCCTTGTTGACTCATAATCTATGGGTTAAGATGAAGATCTGAGCTACCTTTGATCTTCTTCTTACAAGAATTTCAAAGACGATAATACCAGTAGAACCAACTTGACAGTTATAGAGGATGTACCCAGCTCCCATTATTCTGATTCACTGGAAAGAGCTTGCCAAGACAGCAAGGGGTGAAACGTCACTTGCAAATTTGCACCTGGGGCTGTAAAAGCCAACAGAGGGTATGTTCAGTTGTGTAGCTTTGAAGAAATAAACATCTAAAAGCATGATAGAGACTTAAAAAAAAAAAAAATCACTTTCATCGTCATAACCTTAGACACAGAAAAACAGATGTCAAAGAGGAATGACTTCCTTTCCTATTTATAAGCAGTTTCCACTTTAGGTCTTTAATCTTTAGAAACAGAAGACAAACAGAGTTTGGGTGTGTAGGGTGTTTACTGGGCATCAACACCTAAGAAATGGAGGGATCAGGAGGAGGGTTGGGTTGAAAAATCAGCCTTTGAGGCAAGCCCAGCAAAGCCTTGGCTAACTAAGCACATGGAGAGCTCTGGAGTACAGGTGACAAGTCTGTCAGACTTGTCCCTCAGTGAGAAAAAATGGCTGGCCTTTGGCACCCCCCAGAGGTCAGTCCCTGGATATGGGCTATCCCTGGAAAGATGTTATGTCGGGCAGGGGATCCCTGTCACTGCGGAGGACCCGAGAGCAGTTGACAGCTAGAGGCTGCTTGTGGTCAACACCAGGAGCAACAGCAACGGTCCTTCTCAGTCCTTCTCTGTAGAGAATATAAGAGAGAGATCTCCTTGTCTACCAGGTATATAAAACAGTGAATGACCCTTAAGAAGAAAAAGGCAAAATATGGCCCAATTCCTATGGGACAAACTTAATCACTTGAGAATAAAAATCCTATTAAGTGATTTAGTATGAATATCTACATGGGAAGCTGGCATGAATCTTCTTTTCTGTAACCTACAAATCTCTTGAGGGTGAAGATTAGGTCTTTAAACTCTGTATTTTATTCCAAACTATATTAAGGGATCATTAAATGTATATCTAGTAATTGGTTGGTTCTTTTAATCTGCCATTTTCCAGAATAAAGAAATGACTGTATGCCTCAAGTTGTTAGGAGTTACTGTAGATGAAAAGCTTACCTTTATTGTAATATATATATATATAATCTACACATGTTAAGGTCACTTAAATATATGTACATCTATGTATGTGAATTAAAGTGCATATATTTCTGTGTCACAAATAAATGATGAACTGTATTTTAATAATGATATGTATATATCATATATACACAGCAATATATCTTTGGAAGTCTTTTTCATAGCTTAAATCAAATGCTATAATCACAATACATATTAAATTCGGTACCTCAACTCTGCTACTTAATTTTTACATGTAACAAACTTTGATTTTCTTAGAACCATGCTAATACACAGGACCTTTCAGGCCTCAGACATATAAATGGTATCACGAACTATACAGACGTTTTCCTGAGGGTTGTGCATATCTGAATCTGATCCAATGTCTCTCTAAATTATTGGCACTTTTCACAGAATTTTTCCATGGCGCAGGACAAAGCAGGAATAAGAGAAAACAGCACTGATCAAGTGTTTTCATTGATTAAATTTCCTCTAGAAATGCCAGGCTGCTCCAAGCACACTTCTCTCATGAATTCCCTCCATTGCGCTGTCCCACTAATGCCTTGATTCAGGCCTGTGTTAAATCTCGCCAACCTTCTTACTGTGTCTGTTTTCAGTCTTACTATGCTCCTGCCAGGGATTCAAAGTATTTGAAGCAAAAACTCCCAAAACGTTAATGACAAATGAACGGATGTACCCCTTTCAGTGACAGATCAATAGAACAGCTGGAAAGAAAAAGAGTATAGGGTATAGGATATTTGAACACAATATCCAAGCTTCAACTAATAGACAAGTATGAAATGTTTAATCCAACATTTGAAGGATATACATTCTCTTCAAGCACACCAGAATATTAATGAATATTGGCCACATACTGAGTTATAAAGTGCAGCTCAACAAATTCCAAGGGACAGCTATTATACAGAATATACACTCTGACTGTCCCAAACGTATATCAACTATCCCCCCGCCCACTGCCACCAAAAATCTACAGCATCCCATGCCTCCGGTTTTGCAATTACAATTAGTCTTGGCTTTTATCATTTATTTCTGCATTTCTTTCTTTGTCTTTATTCCATTCATCTCCTATTTCATTGCTGGAGCTTGTGTTGTTCTCATGTTGACATTCATTCCTACTCATTCCCAATGCAGTGCCTGGTACTTAGTTAAGGCAATGAATAGTGTGTATTTGTCTAATTTAATTTAAGCTTTGTGGGATGGACAACTACAGCCAGAATTGTGTCTATAAAGACGTGTGTAGTCAGTTATTCTCAACGTTTCTGTGAGAGAGGAGACCTTTGGGACAAGAAGACCAATGGCATTACAGTTAAGAGCATTGAGATTTCAGCCTCTACTGTTGCCTAGATCTCATCAGGTCACATTAAGTGTAATAATTTTACCTTGTTACAGAAATATTTATTTCTATAACCGTGGTGTTTTGGAAGACATTATAATCAGTAATTGAGCTGAAGTAACAACACGAGACATTTAAGGAAAAATATATATTTCGTATTTGTATATAAGAAGTGGTATCTAAAATACAATTCAGAACAAATTTTATGGCTGCATTACAAATCTCTAAACAGGATTGCTAAACGAAATATGTCTAGCATACAGAAAAGCATGGGGAGGGGCACCTGGGTGTCTCAGTCTGTTAAGCCTCTGGCTCTTGGTTTTGGCTGAGGTCATGATCTCGTGGGTTGTGGGATCAAGCCCGGTGTCAGGCTCTGTGCTCAGGACAGAGTCTGTTTCTCCCTCTGCTCCTCCCTGGCTCATGCTCTCTTCCTATTGTTCTCTCTCTCTCTCAAATAAATAAATAAAATCTTAAAAAAAGAAAAAAAAAGCATAGAAAAAAAGCATTCATAGGTAATAATGAACGCTAATCTTTGGTCAAATCTTAGCAATTTTAATATTAGTGTCACCTATTCTTAAGCCAGCAGATATCACAGATGTAGTAACAAACCATGATTTATCCTCACCCATCAGATACTATCTTTCAGTAGAAACTCTGACTCTGTTCTAACTACAGGACTCAGTACCTAGTATAATACACTCTGGAAGCAGAAAATGTTATTAAAAGTGACAATAGGTCAAAAAAACAACCACAGACTAAGGAGATAGCTACTTAATATACTTAAAAAACCTATTGCTTAAACGTGCCCATTCTTACATTTTTAAGAATCACCAGTTCCCTATTTCAATACCGTACCATTTATGTTTTGGGTAAATCTGTCTATAATTTGAGCTAGAATTACAAGAATGTAAAGATCAAGAAAATGCTTGGAGACTTGGCTGCAAATGCACCTCTCAGTTTCGCATAATTGGAGATGACAGATACTGAAGCTCAATGAATAATATACTCTCTGTATGTGTCAAATCAGGTATGAAAAAGAGGTAGTTATGCCAGTGGGCAAAAATATACATAATTTACTAAGAGTGGAATAGGCTTGCGCGAGTCTTACTTTTCAACAACTGAGTCATTTGCTTTCAGCATATCTTGTCATACATCCTAATAAGCTCTCCACTCTCTGAAACCCTAGCAGATGATCACAACAATACCTGGGAATAAAAAAATAAAAAGAATTCAGTGTAGCACAGCAGTGCTAAAGCTTTTCAGTTAAGTTGAAACTTGGGAAAATAACGAAGTTTCCAAATGGAATTAGTGCAGAAGAGACGAAAGTTTTTCTGTGTACCAAAAACATATTATATGAAAATATGTACAAAACTTAGAAATAAATCATGGTTCCATTCTTATAAATATTAAAGGCATTTCTATTTCTTTATATAGATTTTATTTTCTTTTTCAGCTGTTTTGACAAACTAAAAAACATATTTATAGTAGAAAAAGTCTAAATTGCAGAGAGCAAAAGAGCTTCCTACTGACTTCTGGAATTAGGCATACATATCTACTCCCTTGCTACAGTGTTGAGCCCAGGTCGGTGAGCCTATGACCTGCCCAGATTGGAAGAAAGGAAGATACAGTCTTCTTCCAGGTGTCTTAAACCCCCAAACAATACAGTACCTCAACTTCACATGCCAGTTCATTTCTTAAACTCATTTATCAGGGAACTCATTGGTTTTCTTTAAGACATTTTTTTAAATTAAAAAGTGGGTTATCCAAATGAATACAATCAAGTAGAGAGCAGCAACCTTCTAGTTCAGCACTAGATAAGAATACGTAAGCCATGTGTGTAATTTAAAATTTTCTAGGAGCTAAATTAAAAAGAAAACACCAAAAAATAAACCAATCAGTCTAATAATATGTCATTTAATCCAGTATACCCAGTATACACACATATATACCCAAATATGTCCAAAATACTTATTGCAACATGTACTTAGCATATAAAATTTATTAATAGACTATACTCTCTCTTTTCATACTAAGTTTTCAAATTCAGGTGTGTCTTTTACACTTACAGGGCATCTTAATTTGGATGAGGCATATTTCAAGTGCTTAATAGCTACCCATGCCTAGTAACTTCTTTATTGAACAGCATAAAAGTGGATTATCAAGTTAAGAAAATTTTACTAGTATTCAGAAGGTTAAAAAAAAGTTGCTTCCTCTTTTTTATCCTTCCTTTCTTTCTCTTCCTTTCCAGCTTCAGTTGGAAGACAAGAATATAGTTGCCAAAAGCAGTACTAAATCTTCTTGGATTTCAATGAATTTTGTGTGAATTATTCCTCCCAATAAGGAAAAGGCACTAAAAATGAGATGTATCATGTGATTAAGTTGACCTTTACATTTGTGTCAATATTAATCTGCAGAAGTTAAGAGATATAGTAAATGTGTCCCTTCAACATGAAGTAGTTGGATTGAAAAGTAAATTTAATCATCTTGTGTGTTCAATCTATAATAATACGTAGGAAACTGATTTTTTTTTTTCTGAGAAACGTGCCAGGGGAATATTATCATTCAAGCTTTGTGTCTAGAACAGAATATAATGTTTAAAAATACATTTCACAGTCTCACTACCACTAATCAAATATTCTTTTGAAGATCTGTAAGTGGTAAATTTTATGCCAAAATTACACAATATAGTACATGCACGAAATGTGTATTCATGTCATTGAATTCATTATCCTATCCCAGCAAGAATTGTTTGCTTTTAACTCTTCCTGTTTGAGACTCAATTAATTCACGTTTTTTAAATGTTTGAAACATCTGTAATGTCATCATAAGTATACTATTTGGAATTTTTTTTTGTTGTTTCTTATTGTATGGTTGTTTCCTGAAAAGATTGACTGTTTTTCCTAAGTTATTCCAAGAGTAATTTCTTGAAAATCCTTTTCTCATAGGTTTGGAATGATGTCTTGGGAAGGTATTATTGTGTAAAGTTAGGAATCGTATGAAAAAATATGAAAACATGAGACAAACATTATTTTCTTTCATTAATACTAATTTTATGGTTACTAAATTAAATATTTAGAACAACAGACCAAAATCTATGTCTAATTTTATAGCGATAATACTATTAAATGTACTATCCTAGATCCTGCTTTGAGTTCAAGAGGTTATGAGCCTTAACTCAACCATTTCATTTGCTTATATATTTTTTTCCTTTTTGTCAAATGAGACAATATCATTAGATTAACTTTTAAAATTCCTCATTATAAAATCTGAAATTTAACTTTTATCTTATTTTTTGAAATATGTGGTTCCATAATGACTCCTCAAGTGACTTCCAGAGTTACAGAATTTATATATTAGCTGGAATGTAATTACCAGATTAGCATCTGGAATGTTTTTCTGATGCACCCCTTATGCAAGTACTAGAAAACCCAGGCTTATTTTTCTCAAATGTATTCTTAAAGATTTACTGGCTCCTCAAAATTCATGTTGAGGCTCTAAGCCCTCATGTGTATTTGGAGATTGGGTCTTTCAAGAGGTAATTAAGGTTAAATGAGGTTATATGAGTGGGGCTCTAATCCAATATGATCAGTGTCCTTACAAGGTGAGGAGGGGACACCATGGATGCATACACATAGATAAAAGACATGTGAGGACACAGCCAGAAGATGGTCATCTGTAGGCCAATGTGAGAGGACTCAGGAAAAACTAAACCAGTTGACAACTTGCTCTTGGACTTCCAACCTCCTGAACCATGAGAAAATAAATCTCTCTTGTTTAAGACATCTCATCTGTGGCCTTCTGTTATGACAGCCCTATTCCTATTGACAGATATTTCCCCAAATCCAAGCAAAGACTCTTGTTTGCATGTACTAGCATAATTCTTTCCACATCACCTGTCACTGTGATATATTTGTTATTGTTGAGACATCATTTATATACAGGAAAATGTACCAATCTTAAGTGTACAGTCTGAAGAATATTGGTAATTATATTGCACAGCTATCACCATAATCAAAATACAGGATGGTTTATTTCTCCTGCATCTTTAGAGTATCTTTGCTATACTACACCCCCAAACCCCAGCATCAGACAATCACTGATTTGCTGTCATAATATTTTTGCCTCCCTAGCATATCACTTATATATAACTATACAATATATTTTTGTGTGTCTGTGTGTGATTGTTTTCTCCCATCTAACATACTTGTTTTGCGAGTCATCCATATTCTTGCATATGTCAATATTTTTCTTGTTTCCATCATTGAACCACATTCACAGTATGAATTTATCACAATTTGTTTATTCTTTCACCAGATGAGGCCATTTGAGTTTCTTTTTTTTTCCATTTGAGTTTCTTACAGTTTGGACTTTCATGATCATATTACTGAGAAGATTTGCATAAACTATTTTTGTGGGATTAAGTTTTATTTCTGTTAGGTAAATACTTAAAAGTGGAATTGCTGAGTCACATGCTGAGTCACACAATGGTAATGTGTCCCATTGTGCATTCCCATCAGCACTAAGAAATTTCCAGTTTCTCTACATCCTTACCAGCACTTGGTACGGTCAGACTTAACTCTAGCCATTCTAGTGGAGTATGCAGTGATATGTCATTATGGCTTTCTACTGTGTTTTTTGGGACTAGTAATGTTGAGCATCTTTTCATGAGCTTATTGACAAACAGAAATTTTATTTTGCAAGTGCATGTTCACATCATTTGGCCATTTTTTCTGTTGGTTTAAGACTTCCATATATTTTCTAGGGGAAAAAAAAGGTACTTTGTTAAGGATTTTGCAAAAATATTGTGCCAGTCTGTGACTTGCCTTATTGTTTCCTTACCTATATCTTTTGAAGAGCAAAATTTGGAAAGTTGATGAGGTCTGATTTTATCATGTTTTTCACTATGTTAGGGCTTCTTATGTCCAGTTGAGGAAGTTTTTGCCTAACTGAAAGTCAAAAAGATTTTTATCCTATGTTCCTTTAGAAGGTTAGTAACTTTAGCTCATTCTGAGTTAATTTTGTATATGATGTGAGGCATGTCGAATGCCCAGTAGGTAATGAAACTGTGCTCAAGATCGCTAACCAGGGAAATGAAAATCAAAATCACAATGAGATATCTCACACCTGTTAGGATGGCTCTTTTCAAAAAGACAAGAGATAACAGTGTGCTGAAGATGTGAAGTAAGGGAACTCATGGACACTGTTGGTGGGAATGTAATTTGGTGCAGCCGCATGGAAACAGCATGGAGATTTCTCAAAAAAGTAGAAGTATACCATATGATCTGGCAATTCCACTCTTGGGTGTATATCTGAAGGAAATGAAATTGCTGTCTCAAAGAGATATCTGCACTCTTATGTTCATTGCCGCATTATTTATAATATATATATATAATATAATTTATAATATATAATATTTATAATAGCCAAAATACTTAACTGTTCATCAAGAGATGAATGGATGAATGGATAAAAAAAAATGTAACACACACACATACACACACAGACAGGAATATTATTCAGGCATGAGAAAGAAGGAAAACCTGCCATTTTTAACAACATGGATGAACTTGGAGGACATTATGCTAACTGAAATAAGCCAGACACAGAAAGATAAATATTGCATGATCTCAATTAAATGTGAAATTGAAACCAATTGAACTCACAGAATTGGAGAGTAGAATAGTGGTGCTGGGGGCTGGAGAGTGAGAAAATGGAGAGACAGATATTGGTCCAATTTTACTTGTAATATGAGTAAGTTCTGGCATATTTAATATACAGCATAGTGATAATAGTGCAGTATCGTATACTTGAAATTTGTTTAAAAAGTAGATTTTATATTTTCACCACACACATACAACTGTTAACTATATGAGGTTATGGATGTATTCATTATTTTGATAATACCAATCATTTCACAATGTATGTGCATATCAAATAATCACATTGTACACCTTAAATAATACAATTTTTAATTGTTAATACAGGTATAGACATTTTTAGACAGTATAAAATAAGTATAAAAATAAGAGTATAAAATAAGTATAGAATAAGAGAGTATAAAAATAAGAATCATAAAAATCTGACACACAATAAAGAAAATCACAAAATCAAAATTGGTTCCTTGAAAAGATTAATTAGACTGATATATTTCTAGCAAGGCTGATTTTAAAAAACAAAGAGAGACAGAGACAACTGAAATTTATAGAATAGTGACAGAAATAAAAAAAGAGAACATCACATAAGAAGCTGCAGGCACCTATTACCAGCCAAATAGGATGAAGCCCACCATCTCTCACAGATGAAGAGTAAACCTCTAGGCACACTTGAGGACTCCGAAAAGTCAACAGTAGGGGCAGTCTGAGAAGAAGTTAAAATTCAGAGAATGACAAATACCGCGGCAGTGAACTCCTGTTTACTCCCTCTCCTTCATTCTCCATCGTTGACCACAGGGCTAGCTCAATAGCTCTAGCAAATCTGTGGACAGCACTGTCTTTTAGAAGAGTTCAACTTTTGGTCAGAAAATGAAAGAAAGAAAGGACAGAAGGAAGGAAGGAAGAAAGAAAGAAAGAGGGAGCCTCTCAGGATAGCGAGTTGGGGTTTATGTTGTGTTGAGCTGTAGTTCAACCTCATATTATGAGTAGATCACAATTTATTTTCCTATTTCAGCAACTTGAAATTTGGGTTGGTGTTGCCTAGAAGTTTTACAAAAATGACTATTTGTATTTTAGGACACAAATGTGTCAATTTCTCTACACTGATATTGATAGACCTTGAAATTGATCAGATTCTAAGGAGTTTTTATACCATATTAATTAAGAATTATCCTTACTGTTTAGCTCTCATAACTTTGTTTCTAGGACCAACTTTGGATCTCAGATACTCATCAATCAATTTACCTACTCTCTTTTTAGGTACTTGTTAAACAATGGTGCATTCCTTTTGCCGAATCATGTACCTAACAAAGATTATGGGAGGCTGAACCCCACCTCTTTAAGCTGAGGAATGCTTACAGTGTACTTCTGTCATCTAACACACTACACATGATAACTCTATTTTCTTTTATAAAATGACTCTGGGTGTGTACGTGTGTGTGTGAGTAATAGAGAGATGCAGAGAAGAGAAGGAGACAGAGAGGGTTATTTAGGAATAAAGTCAAGGATCTTCTGGTTTAGTTCAAAATTATGAAAGAACTCTTCGTGTCAAATGCTGTGCTATTTTGCCTGACCATTAAATGAGTCTTTTATCCATTGGGTGATGTTTATAGAGTTTAACTTCAGATACAGTGGAAATTAATTCTTCTTTTCTTATTTTTCTATGGTGTTAAATTGAAAGGAATCATCACTTTTTCACATTATTTCATAAAATTTTTAGGGAAACTCTATTATTTTTATGTTTTCAGCTTTTAAATGTTCATATTCTGAGATCTCTTTTGACCATTTTTAAGGTTAGTTATACCAAATTATAGAAATAAAAAGTACCATTTATACATAATTATAGCTAAGAGATAAAACTAAAAATACATTCCTTTTTTCCAATGCCTCAGAATAAAAGAATGTGCAGTGTAAACTCTTATTTTGGATATGCATAAACTACATGCTTCATGCACTAACTTTCATGAGATACATCAGAACATTTTAAGACAAGTATATATTTATTATCAGTGTCATTTTGGCATCATATATTTATGATTAAATCATGAGATATTATGCATAC
Source organism: Mustela nigripes (assembly GCF_022355385.1). Taxonomy (NCBI): domain Eukaryota; kingdom Metazoa; phylum Chordata; class Mammalia; order Carnivora; family Mustelidae; genus Mustela; species Mustela nigripes. The sequence continues at coordinate 34,567,261 of NC_081559.1, read as the reverse complement.
AGGTTTGAACATTTCTTGACTCTTCTTTGTGCTTCATTATAGATGTGTTAAATTATTGTTGAAAATTTCCCCAGAGAATGTTACACTGATAGGAGGTTTCACACGATGAATTTTGCATTCTAGAGTTGATGTGTCTCTCCAAAATTCTGCCATTTCGCTTTGAATACTAAAAGACAGATTATCTTTCTGCCATTGCACTTTAAATACTAAAAGACAGATTACCTTTCTGTAACTCAGAAACAGCTTAAAGTTGGGCTCATGTTTTATTGAAATGAACAACATACCAACTTTTATCATATGTTATGAAATTCGGAAAGTGATGGGGTTTTTGCCCTGTAACATTTCTTTCTCACCCACTCACATTTTCTTCCAAATTATTCTTTAATTTTCCAAATTATAAAAGGGCAACAGTTCAATGAAGATGGCATTATTTATTTAACAATGCTCCTTTAAGTAAATCACCATTCAGTTACTAATTGACAGAAAATGAGAGGTCTAGGAAAAAATGGGTATCCAGCCCCCAAGCCTTAGGAAGAAAAGCCTAGGATAATATCACACCATCATCCACACTCCTCAACTTCCTGTCCCCCTGTTTCCAATGTCTATGGTTTCAACCTAGATATGGAAAATGTGGGATCGCAGAAAGTGAGAAAAAGAGCCATCACTGCAGAGTCCAGAATAATCAAAGGGTATAGGGTCTATTTGCTTAGATTTGTGCTTGCCATACACACTTGAACTCTAAGTCAGGTACAGGACAAGCATAAACTGCCTTTTCTTTCTTTCTTTCTTTCTTTTTTTTTTTTTTTGAATTAAATAAAACCCACTGTCATTTTTTTTTTTTTTAAACTCTGGGTAGTATCTCAGGCATGTACTATCTGCCTTAAAATTAGCATCAATTCTTTTCAAATTAAAGTAATATTTTGGATGGCACTTATCCTTCTTATGAACTTACTGACATTTTTAAAAAGGTGAGAAGAGGCTGCAGTTGGAAATGCCATTCACATGTCATCTTGTACTGTAAGTAGTTTACATCTGTCTCTTAAAAAATATATATATATATATTTAAGAGACAGAGAATGAGTAGGGAAGAGGGGCAGAGGGGGAGAGAGAGAGAAGCAGACTCCCTGCTGAGCAGGAAGCCAGACATAGGGCTTGATCACTGGACCCCATAGGATCATGACCTGAGCACAAGGCAGACACTTAAGCCAACTGAGCCACCCAGGTACCCCCATCCATCTCAATGATAACTGTACACTGACTCTACATTGCTTATAGCCTTTAGATTCATGACACCCAAGGCAAAAGAAGAGGAAATGAAACTATGCCTCAGATGACAATGTGTAATCTCTTGCTTTCTCTCCTCCTCAATTCTAAAGGTTCACTACATAAGGCAGAAGTTGCACTTTATACTGTACCTAGATGTCTCCATAAAATTCATAAAATCAACAAGACATTGAGATTTCTGATTCCGTTCCATGTTTCCCTGTCCATCCCCTCTGCTGGGCTTCTGCCTTCCACAGTGTGCAAGTACTGATGTAGAAGAAGTGTAGGACTGACTGGAAGTCAAAATCAGCACATCTGAAAAGGGCATTGGGGAGTCAGAGATGCAGAAACCCAGGGGAGAGGATGTTTGCCTGGGGCTGCAGTACAAGGGAATGACTTCATCTGGGTGGATGAAGTCAGGATCTTCGAGGAAGAGAAGGGTTTGGGAAGTTGACCGCATGAAAAGAGAGAAAGAAGAGGATGATCAAGACCTCGAACTGGCCGCTACGTATAAAAGCATGGAACTAGTGAAGATCCATTGAAGCAACTGTTGCAAAGGAAAAAAGCGCAATCAATAAAATAAAAAATTCATCACCTCCCCAAGCAAAATTCTTCATAGTCGATATTCATACTTTCTTTGTAACCTGATTTCATTCTGAAAACATCACAAATATCTCAAATGATTGTTTTCTACAACATAATATAATAATGCAGTATGCAATAACAGTGTTATTCAGTAAAGCAGAAAAAAGTATTATTGCGAATTTTACACATTAACAATTTTTGCTGTTATAAAAATACTTCACTGACAATGCATTATGGATAAATCTTTTGTAGACATGTAAATATCTGTGCAGGTGAGTGGATTGGGGGAGTTCTGGAATTTTGATTTTGTTCTATTGATTCATTAACATCACTTCCCAAAATCCATCTTTAGGAACTATTTTGTGTGAGGATATACATGTATCTGTGTATGGTTGCTTTTTGAATCTTATTTATAAAGACTGAAAAATAACTACCTTGAATGACCAAAATGAGGGAATAAACTTAATAAACAGTGGTTCATTCATGAAATAAAATACCATGGAAACATGAAAATGATGTTATACATGTGGATCCTAGATATATTAAATATAAAGCAGATTTCAAAATAATATGTATGGTGTAATCCTATTTGGAAAGAAGATATATATGTATATAAATTTGGAGAAATATTTGAGAAAATATGTAATAGTATATAAGATAGATTATTGGTAGCTTGTAGACTTCAGATAATTAAAAAAATAATATTCATCTTCCTTTACCTTTGTCTGTATATCCAATTATTCTACTGTATACTTGTTTAAATACGAGGAACAAAGAGTTAAGAAAACACCATCATTTAAAAAATATATATTATTTATTTATTTATTTGAGAGAGAGAGAACGACCTATAGGGTGTGGGTTGGCAGAGGGAGAGAGAGAAAGAGACTCCATACTGAGTTCAGAGTCTGACATAGGACCCCAGATCCTGGGATCCTGAGATCATGACCTGAGCTAGGGTAAGACACTTAACTGACTGAGCCATGTAGGGACCCGTAAGTAAATATAACATATGTGTAATCTTTTCATGTCTGCAAGCAGGAGTTCCTTCTCATTATTCTTTTATACAACTTTCCTGGCTATTCATTCACACCTTAGTGTGAATAAGTCCCATTGCTATCTTTATTGGAATTAAACAAATGGAAGAAATACTCACTTTTCTCACACACACATATTCTCTGTATAAGCCATGTATATATATTTTTAAGATTTTATTTATTTTAGAGAGAGCATGAGTTGAAGCGAGGAGGCTGAGAGGGAAGGAGGGGGAGAGGGACAAGCAGATTCATGCCAAGGGTGAGCCCAACAAGGATCTTGATCCCAGGATCATGAGACCATGCCCTGAGCCCAAATCAAGAGCCTGTTGCTTAACCAACTGAGCCGCCCAAGCACCCCTAGCCGTGTATATTTCTTATTAAATTAATTACTTTGGTGTTTTTACTTTAATTTATATTTTCATATTTACTGTATTTAATAGATATCTTATATGTTTATTGTGTATAATAGATATATGCTCATTTGTTTTGAATTTATAGTCACAATAAGTTTTGTTGTTACTTCTAATAGAGTTTCAGTTGATTTTCTTCAGTCTCCACATGGAAAAGTCTATCTGGAAAAAGTGATGACTTGTGGCTTCTCCTCTACAATACGTCCATGTTGTATTCATTTTCTTTACCTTCTTACATTGATTCTGATCATAAAACAATGGCAAATAATGTCAGTTATGGTTAAATAATTACTTTTTTCCTGATTTTAATGAAAATATCCTGTTACTTTAAAAAGTCTTTATTAGATTTAGTGGACTTGTTGAAGTTTTACTCTTTGTTTTCTTTATGTTTCTTTATTTTGCTTGTTTGTGTTCAGAATCTTTAAATAGAACAGAATTACAAGATATTAAAAGTATATTTTTGGCATCTGTTGAAATAATCCAGTAACTTCTTTGTTGTTTACAAGGCATGCCTCTTTTGCAGCCACATTCACTGTGTCTCTCAAATAAAGGTATAATCTAATACAATAGCATATTTTATCTTGAAAGCATTTAACAAAGTTTCAGGAATTTATTCTTTCCAGTTGAAAAATAACTAGTTAATATGGCTAGAAAATTTATTAAATCAAAGTTTAATTGTGTTAGTTGTCTTAATTCCAACTTAGGTTATTGTATTGATTTGCTAGGGTTGATGTAACAAAGTGCCTCAGACTCAGTGGTTTCAACAACAGAAATTTATTGTTTCACAGTTCTGGAGACTCAAAGTCCAAAATCAAAGCGTATGTAGAGCCATGCTTCCTTCGAAGGCTCTAGGGAAGGATCTTGTGTAGCCTTTCTCCTAGCTTCTGGTGGTTCATTGGCTTGTAGAAGCATTACTGCAAACCTCACATGGCATTGTCTCTGGGTGCATGTCTGTGTCCAAATTTTTTTTTTTTTTTTTTGCAGGCCCACCCTAATGACCTCATTTTAATTTGATTATCCCTGTAAGATCTTATCTCTAAATAAGGTTGTATTCTGAGGGACTGCACTCCAACATATCTTTTTTTGAGGGACACAATTCAACCCATGACATTTACTTCCCGTTTTAGAAAATATTGTTTTGTATTCCATGAGATTTAAAAATATATATATACAGAAACCACTAGTATGTAAAATATTACAACTATCATGTGATATCTTTAGTTCTGTGAAACTTTTCTGAGTTAAGTACCAAGAATTCACATAATCTCCCTACCAAAACTTCCCGCCATATGAAATAAGTAAAGTATCTTCTTGGTAACATTAAATCGCATAATTGAATTATATCTGATCTGATACTCAACTATTGGTCAATGAAAACCAGTTGCATTCTAGAACGTTATATACTCAAGCTTATGTTTTTGGCAGTAACTTTTTTGCATATGTTAAAAATTGCTTTCTCACATGTTTTGGTAGTAGTTAAGATGACAATGAGCTCAGAAAGAAGTTTTACTAGGTGCATACATTTTTCTACTTAGATTTTTTCCTTTTTTAGTTTTATAATTTTTTCCTTTTTTAGTTTTATAATGAGCTTAGCGCCTACTGAGCTGGAACTGTATCTTAACATGTTGCTATCCCCATTTCAAAAGTACTCATTCAGCCCACAATAAGAGCTGTGTAAATGTTTGTTAAATGAATCAATGGAGTAAGTAAAAAGCTATACCTTTTGTTTGATTTGCTGTGTGTTAATTTACAGAAGTAGCTTCAATTCCAATGGTGAGTCTTATTAAAAATACTTGTTTGGGTCTTTCTTTGAAAACATTTCCCTTTAAGTGAATATTCAATCATTTATTGATTATTTTGCAACCATTAGGATTGGATGTCTCCTTGGTGGTAGACGGTGTCCTATGTGTTAAGGACAGTAATGAATACAATAAACTGAGTTTTTGGGTCTTGAAGCCCATGACTTTCTAGTGGGGAAAGTCATACAAGAAGTACATAGTCTCCCTTACTTGCAATTGTGCTTTCTGTGGTCTCAGTTACCCACAGTCAACCACAGTCTGGAAGAGATGATCCTCCCTCTGACAGTAGGTCGATAACAACCTAACACTATGTCATAATGCTTCCATCACATGCTTCACTTCATTTCGTCATGTGAACATGTATTGTTGTAATTGTTCTGTTCATTATTAGTTATGTTGTTAATCTCTTACTGTGACTAAATAATAAATTATGCTTTATCAGAGGTTTGTACGTGCAAGAAAAAAACATAGGGTATATAAGATGTGGGACTATCTGCAGTTTTAGGCATTTACTGGTGGTCTTGGAATGTATCCCTAGCAGATAAGGGGGGACGGGGATGACTATACTGAAATGTACTCAAGCCACTTGTAAGGATGGCAAGTACTGCGAAGAAAATTAAAATAAATAACAGGAAAGAGTGTCATTAGGTCAGAGATACAGGCTATTCTAATGGAGAGGTTCAGGGACAAGACAGCCTCTGTGTGTAGTAACTTTGAGCCAAAACTGAATGGTCAGTACAAGGTCCTGTGACCATCATGTGCAAAATATTGAAGTTAGTTAATTCTTTTGAATAAACATATACTCAATTATATATCTCTTGTTCCTGAAAGTGAGCCACTGCCTGTCAGCCTCCTTCCACTTTCATCCAACACAGACAATCCTTCTTGCAAATAATTCTTATTTTAATCTTGTTTAATGATAGATAGCTCAACACCATGAGGATCTCTTTTTTTACACTGAAGTGTCCTTCTTAGGGAAATGTATGGAAATTGCTACCAAACCTACCCCTTATAATTTTGAAGAACAATAAGTTAGAAAAGAAGATGAAAATAGATGAAAAAGGTATTTAAAATCAGCTAGGGGCACCTGGGTGGCATAGTAGGTTGGGCAGCTAACTCTTGGTCTTGGCTCAGGTATGATCTCAGGGTCATGAGATCGAATCCCCCACTCTACCCCCACACTGGGCTTGCACTCCACACCAAGTCTGCTTATGTTTATCTCTCCCTCTCCCTCTATCCCTCCCCCCACCCCTCTCTCTCTCTCTCTCCAAAATAAATAAAATAAATCTTTAAAATAAAATAAAATCAGCTTTCTTTCTTTCTTTCTTTCTTTTTTTTTTAATCAGCTTTCTGTTTCCTGGAGAAGATAGCCCTCATATCTTATGTCACCATATTCTTGATTAGATGGGCATACAACTTACCATAAATCTAATCTTTCACTATGAGATTAGAATACAGGTGTCAGGCTATCCCTGATAAAAGAGACTAGAAGGGGAGTCCTAACTTTAGCAGAAAGGAATAAAGACGCAAGTTTAATATAAACTGAGCACAAAGGAAATGGGCAAATAACAGAATTTGGGTCAGAAAAGAAAGAGGATTCAGGTACTCTAGAGGACTGTCAAGGGCAGATTATGGTAGGGCTTGGAGGAAGAAACTTGTGCATGGACTTAAGTAACCATCTTCATGTATGCTGATCATCACATAGGCCTCAGGATTTTAGCCTGATGACTTCCATTAAGGCAAAAAGCTTCAGTTCTAGGAGGACATCTTCTAGGTTCAACAGAAGAAAACACTAGACTCTGACCTGTAGTTAACAGTCATAATGACATAACACAACTGTGTTAACGTGCTAGGCCTGCCATAACAAAGGATCACAGTCTGGCTGGCTTAAACAAGTTCTGGAGACTGAAGGTCCAAGAACAAGGTGTTAGTAGGATCGGTTTCTTCTGAGGTTTCTTTTCTAGGCTTATACATAGATAACTGTCTTCTCCCTGTGTCTCTACATGGTGTTGTTTCTGTGTGTGTGCCCTAATCTCTTCTTATGAAGATACCGGTCATCTTGCCTTAGAGTCTACTCCAATCATCTCACTGAATGCTCATTATTTGTTTAAAGACCCTACTTCAAATATAGGCACATTCTGAGATGCTGCACATTAGGATTTTAATATATGAATTTAAGGGGACAAGGTTCCACCCATAGTAACATCTGATGCAAGCTTTTTGTGAGGGACTAAAAAAAAGATCTCTTATACTACTGTTTCACAAACCCTAGAGACCCTGAAGAAACTGGGCTGTGTGAAAAGCATCAATCATGCAATAACCTCTTTGTGGACAAGAACTAACTTATAGCCCTAAATTAGCTATTGTTATAACAGTGCAATTCCCCTTAGCCCTATGAAGCAAATGCTATTTTATATCAAGATGATCTGATCAAGATGATTCCCAGGGCAGTTTTAAGCATCACCCAGAATAGAGGACAATATATGTCGGAGATTATTCATTGAAAACAAAAGATTTTAGAATTACTGTGGAACCAGCTTTATAAGATGCTAAGATAGATGTAGTCAGGCTTGCATGTTTAAATAAAACTTCCAGCACGAGACTTTTTTCTCTACCCTCCCATCCTTAGGTATTTCTGTTCTGAGTTCAAGAAAATGAAATGGAGATAAGCAAGGGCAAAGAAAATTATTGAAAATGCAAGTTTGTTTGTGTTCGTGGCCCTGAGGGATTCTTCACTCCTCAGATAGGTAAATGTATATGATAACATCACTTTGAAGTCTTCTTGCTAAAACTTAACTGTTCTCCTTTAAAGAATAAGTAACTTCTACCTTTCAGAAAAGATTTCCTAAAAAGAAAGAGTAAACCTTCAGTGTTTGGACCTGGCTATAAGGGACATAAGGTATCTCAAAATAAGTTTTGAGAAATTTACCACATTTTGGTTTTCATCAATTCCAAGTATAACTTACCAGGCATTCTCTTCAGCTTATGTTTAAACCCATGTGTATCTCAATAGAAATCCAATCCATATGTTTCTGATTCATTTACACTTAGCTCATCAAAATATTGTTTTGCAAGAGCTATTTGAAGTCCAAAAAAGCTTTGAAAGCTTTTTTTCTTAGAAACAGGAAATCGGTTTTTGCCAAGTGTAAACAAACACATTCCCCTGCTCCCCGTGCTCACATTTTAATTGGAAATTTAGAAGACAGAAGGTTAGAACTCTATAAACCTGTCCAAAAACAAATCTATCCTCTATATAGCACGGTACTGAAGTGTGTCCCTTTTTTCTTTATCTTAATCTTTTAATGTCTTTTTTTTTTTTTGTAATTTTCTCTATAATTCATCCACATGTTTAAATCGAGATTTTCTATTTTACTTTAATTTTCATTAAACTATGTGTTTTTTTAAAATCTCAGTTTTCTTAAATACAAAATTTCTTCTAGGAGAGCATTGTGTTTAAGCTTTTGCCTGATAGAGTTCCAAATAAAATGGTACCCACTTAGATTTTTCTTGTAAACCTGTGAGTCAGGTCAAAAATATCCCTGCTGGGGCACCTGGGTGGCTCAGTCAGTTAGTGTCTGCCTTTGGGCCAGGTCATTATTCCAGGGTCCTGGGATCAAGCCCCGAATCGGGCTCCTTACTCAGCAGGGAGTCTGCTTCTCCCTCTCCCTCTGCCTGCAGGTCCTCCTGTTTGTGCTCTCTCTCTGTGTCAAATAAATAAAGAAAATCTTAAAAAAAAAAAAAAAATTGGGGCGCCTGGGTGGCTCAGTGGATTAAGCCGCTGCCTTCGGCTCAGGTCATGATCTCAGGGTCCTGGGATCGAGCCCCGCATCGGGCTCTTTGCTCAGCGGGAGCCTGCTTCTCTCTCTCTCTCTCTGCCTGACTCTCCACCTACTTGTGATCTCTCTCTCTGTCAAATAAATAAATAAATAAAATCTTTAAAAAAAAAAAAAAAAAAAAATTGGGTGCTTGGCTTAAAGGCCTACTAGATGCCACTTAATCATAGGATTCTTCTTCTTTATATTCCCTAGAGATTCAGTCAGTGCATGGTGAAGGTCTCCAAAATATCGTAGAGTAAGATATGATGGGACCCAGAAAATTGAACGCAAATAGAAGGCACCCAGGAATAATTCTAATGTGTGCACAGGTGACATGTTATTCTTCGACATTTAGAAACACCCTCTCTGAACTTCACCAATAGCAATTGAGAAAGGGGCCATTATCTCTCCATCTTCATGAATATGTAAGATAAGACGCAAATTAGATCCACTTGAATGTGCCAGTACCAGGGACTGCTCAGGTGGTATGGTGACTCCAACCATGTGCTAACCAAGTACTTGTTTATTTGCTCTTCTTTTATTCTCAGAGTATCTGGAGCAAGAGCACCAGAGGCCAAATACAGACTCTGACCCTGAAAAACATGCAGAACTAAAACCCAAGATTGAGGGAAGGGCCTAAAAGAATAGGTGAAGATGAAAGTAAACAATCATATAAAAGCACAAATGGAATGTGAAAAGGAGGAGCAGAAGTGGAAATGAAGCAGTAAGATTCAACATTTTTTACTTGAACAGTCTAGGACAGCAAAAGACTATTCTGGATTCCTATATGGGTGGGTGGAGGCCATGCGGCATGTGGCTAGGTTACCCTGATTTAAAATCTGGCAGGGAATCTGCATAGATTGGATGCTTACAGTAGCCTCCTCAGTAAGCCAAATATCCCTTTCCTTATCAGCCCTGTAAGAACCTCCTTTGCTGGATGAGGCATGGGGTACAGGGAGGAGGACAGTAGTGCTGGAGTGCAAATCAACAGCCAGGCCAAGGCTCAAATCAAAACCCAGTAACCAGCTATTTTGAGGATGTTTTAGGAACTGAAATGGAAACATACTAATGAAATAGAAACCCTATGCCATACACAAGGTCCAAATTCTGCCTTTTATTTACTTGATACCTTTAACATTTGACAAAAATAGCTGGTGAATTAGGTTGTACCTATTGCTTATTGAGATTCTTATAAAGACATATACCTAGAAAGATGTCAGGTTGTGGATCATGAAAGCATCATTTGTTAATCAAATGAAATCTGTATTTAATCTTCATTGCCAAAGTTTCTGGAGAAAATGATGGTTTGTGGAATAGTGACACATCAAGCAGGCATGGCCCCATGACTGGGTTTTGGGTGTGCCCAGATGCTCAGACCAAGCCAGATCTTTACTAACTTGAAGGGTTGGAAAGACCTTAGAAATCATGAAATTCAACACGGCTCCAATGCTTGATTACACAATCCAGACTTTGCTTCCACATTCTCGATGAGCCTGGAAACTACTGATGTAGTTTCTCCTAATGTAGGTCACTCTGGTAGAAGCAAATTGTTAGAAAGTTCCTCCTTGCTTGTGCTAAGTTACATCTCCCTCTAACTACCCAGAATCGATCTTGGGTCTGCCCTTCGTGGATCCAAGCAGAACAATTCTCAATGAAGAGAGCATTAGCTTTGTTTTGAGGTCCCCCCCCCCCACCTCTTCGCTTATCCTCTGCTTTTCAGATACTTGTAAATGCTGTTGCAAGTCTCTGTAGCCAATCCCTGGTTCCTTCAGTATTTCCTCATGTTTCCCAATTGCTTCTAATCTTCTCCTCTGGCCACTTTGCTCTGGTTAGACAGCTCCTTTTGCTCATGCAGACTGCCTAGCTCTTCATGGAAGCCCCCATGATGAACATAGCTTCCAAGACTTCCTTCCATACCAGGGAGTTTCTTCAAATCTCATAATCCAAGCTTTTTTTTTTTTTTTTTTTGATGACAGAATCCCAGGTTCAGCCTAATCTCTACTGATTTCTTAAAAGAAGCAATATGTCAGATTTTTACCATCACCCTTTGCTTGCCTTTTCTGTATCATATACCCAATGTTAAAGCTCTGTGACTCATGATTTATGGTTAGCAAAGCCAAAGACCCCCTCAAAACAACTAGGAGGGTACTTTTGAGATTCGCCCTACTGCTTAGAGTAACATGGGACCTGAGAGCAGAAACAGTTTGATTTTAGGTAGCAGTCATAATTGAACTAAGACTAAACTGAATGGTGATGTGACAGAAATCCCCTTAATTTACTGTAGGTCCAGGCACATCCCTTCTCTGTCCAATGTGTGTCAGAAAAGCTGTGAATGTGTCAGAACATTTTCTCAGGATCACCTTCTCAAACTGATCCTGTCAGACTCCTACTTTCTTATCTTTGCATAATTGGTAGATTGAAGTTCTGTCCACTAACATATACAAGGCAAAGCTTTATTAGCCCTTTCATAATCTCACAGATGCCATCTGTGGATCCTCACAACTGCCTTTTCAATTGGTTGTAGTACTTGTTTATTTGCTCTTCTTTTATTCTTAGACTGTGCTCTGAGAACATTCTCCATGGAGGTCTGATAAAATACCAAATTCACAAGCTACTATGCAGCATTTTGGGTCACTGTTTAAGGAAGAAAAGTTATAATACTTTAATTTTATCCCTTTAAAAACACAGTAAACCAATCTCTTCCACTCCTTTTGTATCTCTTCTCTTCATATTCTCTCTCTCCTGTTTTTTATTTTTTATTTTTGTCAAATTATTGACACTCCCTTGCATGCAAGTAGTTAGGTTTGTCATGAGAATTTTTCCTTGGAAAGTGTCCTGTTTCTTAAAACAATGACCATATCGTCATTTACTCCAAGGACTGTTGGCTCAAGCGGCAGAGTGACCTTAAGAGTAACTTAGGATTGGTCTCACTGCAAATTCTGTTTTCTGTAAAATCTACAATTTATGATTGAAGGCTTCTATGAAACACATTTCTATTTTAAAATCAAATATCTTTTCTTAAAAGAATGCTTGAAACAGATTAATGGTGACTTCACAGCACTCATGATTGGGGCCAAAATAAAGACAAAAGTCTTGCCTGAACAAAATTTGAATTGATCATAAAAAATTATGGAAAGGACCAAGACTGAATCTGGAAAGGATTTAAGGAGACTTGGTTTATATTTTTTAAAAAATGATCATTATTGGTGCCTTTCATATCTCTCTCTTTCCCTCTTTCTTTGTTTTTGCACGTGGTTTCTTTCACTCCTTCCCAAGAAGCCAAAAAAACCACGAGGATACAGAGAAAAATATTAAAGTATACCACAAGATGTTAAAAAAGAAACCATGTTTTGCATTTTAGACAAGATTCTATTCAAGTCCTTTGAAAACATGCATTTTAAGTCTGGCTCTTCTCCAAAAAGTGAGGGAAGATTAAAGTAAGATATATACTGAGTATAATATATTGGAGCCAAGAAAAGGGTGACACTTGCCTGTAATCAGATATTGGGTTTTGACATTTGACCTTAAATTTCCTGCTTAAAGGCAAAAACCTCTGTGCTCTTTACAGAGCAAAAAAGTGAAGGAGTTTCCTTTATTTAAATTAAAAACCTGTGTTCTGTTAAATGTCTCCTGGGGTTTCAACTTCTCTGAAGAAATACAGGTTTGGGGCTCTTTTTGTTTGTTTCCTGAAATAAATTATTTTTATATTGCATTTTACATAAAGTTTTAGTATGTGACAGTCATGAGACCTGAAGATTGTATTTGTCCTATAAAATTTGCCTTGATTTCACTAAACCTTATGTTAAGAGGACATCCTGCAAATCTTCCAGTGTAGAAAGGAGCAAGTAGACAGAAAATGATTTTTTTAAAGGCTTGGGAGGAAAAGAAAATTGAAGGGGGGGGGGTGTTTTGTTTAAAGATGGCAGCTGAACATATACTTTTGGGTAAATTTCCCCCAAAACCTTCTAAAAATGATACTACAGTTATATTGACAACAAAAAGCCTAAATCTACAAGCACAAAAAGAAGGGAAATACAAGAAAAGAAGAGATAATTTGGTGTTTGAAAGCAGGAAGATGACTGGTGAAAGGTTAAGGAAAAAAAAACCCTAACTCATCTGCAAGGAAACAATTTGAAGTATTACTCCAAATCAGGTAACTCTGGAAATGAGGAAGAAGATAAAATTAAAAATTAATTGGGTCAAATCCTATTTAAGATGCAGGATCTATGATCCCTCCCACATTCTTTCCCCTACTTTGAGCTGTGAAACACATGTCCTTTTCTTATGGACAGAACTTTTCTAGAAAAGAGTCTCAGCTTTAAATGTTTATGTGGTTTGATTGGGCCCACTTGGATAATCAAGGATACTCCTCCCCACTCAAGGTTCTTAACCTTAATCATATCTGCAAATTCCCTTTTGTCCCACGAGATAACGTTTTTACAGGTTCCAAGGATAAAGACAGAGATATCATTAAGGGGCTATTATTTTCCCCATTACAGGGATTCAAGAAAGGGATTACTTTTAGAAGCATGTTTTTCAGTATTCCAGAAAAGGAATCACACTTGCCTAAAATAACAGTACAGCAAGAGGACAAATGGATTGACTCCAGGAATATTCTGAAAGTAGTACAGACATTACTGGGTAGTTGATTGGCTACGGAGAGTGTGAAAGAGGGAGCATTCAAATATAATTCACAGATTTTCCTGTTCGGTCACTGAATATTGAAACTGTTTCTTAAGAATTAGAATCAGAGGAAAAGGAACAAGCATGAGGAAAGATGAACCTCGTTTAGGACATGAAATGAGTCTCAAGAGCCAAAAAGACTTTTAGGTAGAAGGCTTAAGACAAATCTCAAGTGGATTTGTAAATTTGGGAATTATTAGTCATGATATATGAAGTCATGATACTAGATAATATCACCAGTGGAAACACGTAGAGAATAAATGGAAGGATTTAGAGCAGAACTCAGAGTTATATTTAAGTAATAAGCAGAGGAGAAGGGTAGATGAAAAACCAGGAAGCCAGAAGCAAAGAGGACAGCAGGTTCTGAGGACCTCTCATTCTCAGAAGGTTCGTATTTGTGAGCTGGGGCACTGGGCATGCTATTTATCTTAGAAAGAGAACATAAAATTTGATCAAGTTAACCTTATAAACATAAGCAATTACCACAAATTGCCCCATAACCAGGAAATAAGCATTTATTAATTGGTTCCGGGAGTTCTGAAAATTTAAACTTATTTCTTTGTCTTAAATAGGAAGAGCCTTTTCTATTCTTCCCACTCATCTTCTAAGTAGTTTTATAAAAAAGTTGTTTTCTCCAATACTCTTATGTTTAAAACAGACACAGGAATAGATTTGTGCTAAGGAAATGAAAAAAATGTGCAAATCATATGAGAAATTTGCTGTAAGAATTCAAATCTGTAGACTGGGAGACAGAGTGTAACATTTCTATCTACTGGCTTCTGTAATTTTCACTTTTGTCTCCTCCAAATGAGCGAAATTTTAGATTTCATCCAAAGAGTACATGCCAAACCACGTTAGGATGTACCTGCTCACTTTCACTATTCTTAAAACCAACTGGATAGGGCACCTGGGTGGCTCAGTAGGTTAAGTGTCTGCCTTCAGCTCAGGTCACCATCTCAGGGTCCTGACCAAGCCCCATGTCAGGCTCCCTGCTCAGTAGGGAGTCTGCTTATCTTTCTCCTTCTGTCCCTCCCCCAGCTTGTGCTTTCTTTCTCAAATAAAATCTTAAAATTAAAACAAAACAAAACAAAAACACTTGGATAATTATTTCTTCATTGGACAAGGCAATGCTGAGAATTGTATTGACTATTTCATTGAACTAGTCCGTGGCTTGCCTAAGGCTGCAGATACCTGTTGTGGGCTAACCCTAACACAACATGTCTTTTCAAGTGACTTACATGCATGAGCTAATATGAATATAGAAGTTAACAAGGTACTGTGATCAAAAGCCAGCTGGTATCTAATCAGGTAACCATGAAATTTGAATTAATATAGTAAAATTATTAAAGGGCCTATGTTGAAACATTTCAAACAATTATTCATTTTCCAAATTATGAATGATACCATTTGTGAAGATATCTCAATGCAGATGCCTAGACTAGTAGTAAGTGCATGTGTGATTTCTTACTCTAGTAATTAAACTATTTTAAGTGGCAGACATAAAATGTGTTAGGTTTTGTCAAAAGACTGTTCTTATCCAAGTAGTATTTTAATTTTTTTCAATAAAAAAAAAAAAAAAAGAAAATTCTGCTTGGTGAAACTCTTTTCTGTGAAGTTACATTCTTTAGAAAAGTTAATAATCCTGGTAGTTAGAAGTTAAGAATTGAATGGGTAATCATAAAATGACTTAGACATGTTTCTGTTAGATGCATTCGTGAATTTGTCATTGCAATGAGAGATACTGGGATCTTGATAACTATTTTTTCAGTCACCATTACCAAGTGCTTTGTGTCTTTCTCTGCCATCAACATGGCTCAAAGTCATAAATTCTTCTTGCCTTTGACCCCAAGTTACTTATTCTCAATTTAAAAGTTACGCAAATGAAATGTATGCCAGGGCATGCATCTCTTCTACCATGAGATTCCCAACCTCAGTGTGAGGAGCTACATTCATTTCATTAAAACCAGAATATCATGTCCTGGGGAGGGAAGCAGATAGAGAGTTGTAGATGCCCCTAAAACCGTAACATTCAGTATTTTTCCCCAAAGATTGTATTTATTTATTGGACAGAGAGAGTGAGAGTGAGAGAAGAAACACAAGTACAGGGAGGGGGAGAGGGAGAAGCAGGCTTCCCACTGAGCAGGGAGACTGATGTGGGACTTGATCCCAGGACCCTGGGATCATGACCTCAGCCAAAGGCAGATGCTTAACTATTGAGACATGCAGGTACCCCATGTTCAAAATTTTTAACAGTGTAATTTATGCTGTTGCCTTTTTTCCCGCTGAGACCAGAATAACTGAGGAAACAAGATTGAAAAGGAGCAAACATGGGCAAAATTATAGTCTCAAAGGTATCCTGGGCCAAACCTTCAGTTCTTGATCTGAGGAGGTCTGTTTTAGAATGAACCTAAAGTTACTGTATGTTTATTTTCTTTTCCCTTGGGTTTGTTCTGGAAATAGTATTTCAGCATCTCTGCGATGTACAGGTCACTCTAATTTTCAGTCTTTAGAACTGGCTTAACTCAGTGCCTCCCTGTATATAGTGGGTGATCGCTGTTTGGCTGGATAACTGCTGTAAGCTTTAGTTAAGACCAATCCTGGAGCAATGGGAACCCAGTGGTAGGATAATAAATTTGACCCAGACACTAATCTGATAGAAGTAGCTTTGCTAAGGAGCTCTAGTAACTTCACTTTTTGAAAATCAGCTCATATTTAAAGGAAAAAGATACATAATCTCAAAAAGAGACTAAAAGGAAGAGGTATTGCTATTTATTGTCTATTCTGTAGGATCATTAGGCACTCCTATATACTATTATCACACTTAATCCCTGTAATCCTGAGATTACCATTATTATCTCTGTATTGCAGATATGAAACACAGTCTCAGAGAAGTAGCTAACAAACAGGTTTATGCCACAAAAAGAATGAGGGGACTTTAAAACCAGATGTCTAATGCTAAAGCTGATGTCCATTGTATTAGATGACATAGTCTTCCTAGTGAGGAAGAAAATATGTGTTTTTTTTCTGCTGTTGCCATAAAGAGTTATTTGATTATAGCTGTAGGTAATTTATCACTCTCAGATTTTGGCACATATAATCCCACAGTCCCATTATACTTCTTGAACTATGACCTACTAGTATTCAAACCCTAGCAAGAATATGTCTTTCTAAAGATAATAAGCATTATATTCATTCTTATCAAGCCAATCAATCATAAGATTCTTTTATGAAGATTTTTTACATTAGTTAAATATTTCTATCACTCACAGGTTTATTTAAGTAATTGTTAATCCCAGTAGCATTTGAATAGAAATGTATTTCAGCATTAAATGTCTTTTAAACAATAGTTCTATGACCTTTTTTTTTTTTTTAAGATTTCATTTATTTATTTGAAAGAGACAGTGAGAGAGATGGCATGAGTAAGGGCAGGGGCATAGTGAGAGGGAGAGAAGCAAACACCCCACTGACCAGAGAGCCTGACGGGTTCAACCCCAGCACCTTGAGATCATGACCTGAGCTGAACTTTGATGATTAACTGTCTGAGCCACATAGATGCACCTTCGTTCTATGACTTAATAAATTTATTTTACACAGGATTTAATTCATATGTATACAACATAATTTTCAATTTTTTAAATGTTACTATAAAGAAGTGTGGTTGATTTGTTTGCAAATGGGGCTTACATATTTAAAGTTATAACTTTAGAAAGTTACACACTTTTTACAGTGGTCAAATTTTTTGAATTAACCCATGCAGTCTCTGCACAGGAAATTATTTCTGCATTTTACCTCCTAAGGCCCCAGATAAGAATTCAATTTCTAGCAATATTGAGTTCTGAGGAGTATTAGATGACCAGGTCTAGCCAATGAGTTGTAAGTAGAAGTCATAAATGTCACTTTGGGCTAAAGATTTAATGACCTACTTGTGACTCTTCTCTTGTCTCTTAGCATGGGGATGACCACTATTTGAGACTGTGGTTTAACTGTTAGCTTGAGTTCTAAAGTAACTACAGTGATTAGATCCCCTTAGCCAAGTATTGATGAACTATAATGTAAATAAGAAATAAAACTTTGTAGTTTTAACACACTGGTATTTGAGGACTATTTGTTACAAAGCATAACCTGGCCTGTCTGGTATAGGTGACTGATAGAGTCCGCACCATGGTAATACTACTCTGTACCTAGATACTACTCTGTACCTCCTTTTCTGTCTTGAAAACTTACAAACTTTACATCTTTTTGAACTAGAAAACCATCTCATAATTTATTCAGCAGAAAATCTGGATTAGATAACTTACTTTTGACTTCCATGTACATTGTGGTTATACATATCACATTCTCTCTGTGTATTTGTTGTTTTCACTACGTTAGCTCTGTAGAGGACCAAGACAGATCATTTTATATACCATGAGAATCCTATACTTAGCATTCTTAGGAGAAATAGATATAGTGGGGCCTGAATAAATATATGTTTGTTGATTGAATAATTGAGTTAATGGATACAGGAAGAAATAAAAGCAACATTATCAGTGGTGGCAAGATTTCATTTTTCGAAAGAGAAAAAGTGATAGGAGATAAATTACAGTCACTTAAGATAAAAAATTACATTTTAGGCATACTGATAAAATTTATATAGTACTATTTATATAGTACCATTTATATTTACATGGTACTTCAATGTTTATGAAGAATTCTCCCTTTGTTTATTGTCTATTTAATATTCCCAATAATCTAGTGAGGTGTTTTGGGCATATGTAATATTTGCTTCATTTTACACATATGGAACCTGATACCCAATAAAATAAAGTGACGTGTCCAAGACCAAAAGGCTTGGGGAGCTAAGTCTCCACATTAGATCATCTATTTAAATACATTCATTCATAGTTCCTCACTGACTTTGAGGTTTTAGTTCAGGTGAAACAATTCATTAACCTAAACTTAAAAAAATGGATGCCTGGGTGGCTCAGTCGGTTGAGCATCTGACTTTTGATTTCTGCTTAGGTCATGATCTCAGTCTTTGGATTGAGTGCCACTGCAGGTTCTCTACTCAGTGGAGAACCTGCTTGAGAATAACTCCCTCTCTGTATGCCCCTCCCCCCACTCATGTTCTCTCTTTAAAATAAATAAATAAATCTTTTTAAAAAGCTCAAGTTAAGAAAACAACAGAGGTCAGGATTCATGTTTAAGATGCTCATGCATCTAGCATTAAAGATGTAAGTAAAGTAAAGGGAACAAAGGTGCAAGGAGTAGGTTTGAGCAGGAGTATGGAGGAAAGAAAAAGTAGGAGAGAAATGGAAGCACCATACAATGCCAGAGGAGAATGAGGTGTCCAGCAACAAAGAAAGAAAAGAGCATGCTTGTGTGCAGGACACTGAATTTGTAGAATAGATTCTATGAAATGAGTAGATACCAAACAGTAAACTCTTTTTTTTTAATAGCTTTGTTGAAATATAGTTCACATATCATACAATTCACTCATTTAAAATTTACAATTCAATGCCTTTTAGTATATTCACAGATACATGCCACTATTATCATAGTCAATTTTAGAACATTTTCATCACACTAAAAAGAAATTCCATATACTTTAGCTATCATTCCCTTAAATTTTCATCCCCTTCTTATCCTTAGCAGCCATTGATCTACTTTGTGTTTCTGAATATTTCATATGAATAGACACATGTAATACATGGTCTTTCATGGCTGGCTTCTTTCTATTAGCTTAATGTTTTTGAGTTTCATCCATGTTTTGTCATTTATCAGTTCTGCATTCTTTTCCATAGCTGAATAATATTCCACTCTATGGATAAATAAATCACATTTGTACATCCATCCATTAGTTAATGGACATTTGGATTATTTCAGTCTTTTGACTCTTATGAATAATACTTCCATAAACAGCCATGTACAAGTTTTGGTGTGAATATATGTTGTCATTCTCATGGGTATAGATCTAGGAATAAAATTGCTGGGTCATACAATAACTTTATGTTTAATCATTTGAGGAGCTATCAGAGTGTTTCCCAAAGCAATTGCATCTCTTGTCATGAAGTCCTAACATAGCAATGAAGGTTATGAAGAAGAGATGTGTACTGACCCCTTTAAGGTGGAGATTTTAGAGTGTCAATGATTTCGGAGACAATATGGCTGAGCTTGAAACTTGTCTCTGTCACTTGCTGGTTATATGAGACAAGGAAAGTTGTTAATCCTCTCTATCCATAAATTTCCACCTCCACAAAATGGGCTCAATCACAGTAACTACCTCAAACAGTTGCTGTAGATATTAAAGGAGGTACATATGTGGAGGACTTGCAGTGATCACTGACGTACCAGCACTATATCAGTGTCAGCCTTCACTAGGAATTTCTACAATGAGGAATGTGTTATTTGATTGAGTAATAGGGTATAGGGCTGCTATGGAGTGAGTTGTGTCCTCTCATCCAAAATTCCTATGTTGAAGCCCTACCCCCCAATGTGGTAGTATTTGGAAATTGAGCCTTATGGAGATCATTATGTTTAGATGAGGTCATGAAGGTGGAGCCTTCATAATGAAACTAGTGTTCTTATAAGAAGAGATACCAGAGAGCTGGATAGCTTCCTTTCTTGCTCTCTCTTCTCTGTGTAAGGACATGACAAGAAGACAGACATCTGGAAAACAGGAATAGAGCCCTCACTGGGGAATCAAATCAGTTGGCATCTAGATCTTGGACTTCCAAGAATTAAGAGAAATAAAGTATTTTGTTTAAGCATTCAGTCTATGTATTTTGTTATTATAGCCCCAGCTGACCAATACAAGGAGGACTCAATAAAGGTATTTTTCTTTTTCTATATTGGAGAACCTTATGCATATTTAAAAGCAGAATGGCAGAAACCAATGGATAGAGTCTGAAGATCCTTGAAATGGAAAGGTGATTTATCTACATGGTCTTTTACGGGCTCCTAACTTCTACTCTGCAATCCACAACTTGCACTTTACTAAGCTTGGTGGGATCCTGATCAATTATTTTCTGCATTACATTAGAACCAAATTCTAGGGGACACAAATATCAAATATTTCATAAAGGGCAGGTGATTCATGGATAGAAATAGCTTTGTTTTGTTTTGTTTTTAAGATTTTATTTATTTGACAGAGAGAAATCACAAGTAAGCAGAGAGGCAGGCAGAGAGAGAGAGAGAGAGGAGAAAGAAGGCTCCCTGCTGAGCAGAGAGCCCAATGCAGGACTCGATCCCAGGACCCTGAGATCATGACCTGAGCCAAAGGCAGAGGCTTAACCCACTGAGCCACCCAGGCACCCTGTTTTGCTTTGTTTTATTCTGCTTTGTTTTAGAAATGAAACTTTTTCTTGTCTAACAAAACAACATCCTATTTTCAGCTGTAAAATTGAATTTCCATTACCTGCTTTTTCCTATGATTATGACTGAGATTAATGATAATGTGACAGAAGATGGATACTGGTGCAATGTATCTCACGTTTCCTAATGAACAATGCTTATTTACCACTTTTTATCTAGTGCCTAGAATTGTACTTCATGTTTTCCAGGAAGTACGTTGGGAAGAAAAAAAAATAGAATAAATTCTTTTAAACTTAAGGGAATTACATTTCATACTGTAAACAAACCACAAATTCAGGATTAACTTAACACCATTACAAAACAACATTCCAGTAAGTTTCAGCAGCTATCCTACCAAAAGAGGTATAGAGACTGGAAACAAAAACAATTCAAACATATAAAGAACTAAAAAGGATAAAACATCTAAATTGAAATATGGAAATGAGTTTGTTTGCAGATGAGCTGTACAGCTGGTGGGTCAGTGGTGGTGAAGAGAAGGCAGGAAAAACAATTCCAGGTATTGGTTCTAAACACACACAAGCAGCAACTTGGACATTATAGACAAGAGTTATTAGCACATTGTGGTTTGAACGTTGTAGAGGTTATTATGCTGGGAGAATGCTCGCAAAATTCTTATTTCCTGATGATTTCCAAGTCTCTTCTCTTTTTCTTGTCATGCAGGTGAACATGGGGTTCTTGAAGAAGTTGGTGGCAAAAAGTCACTGACCAAATAAGAAGTTCATTCAAAATATTAATTTTTAGGCTGCTCCTTAAAACACGTGATACAGTGCGTCTTCCTTCATATCATCATTTAAATTTAGGTACATAGAGTCCTCCCTTTTTCTCCATTAAAGCACAGACAAGGTAGAGATTTCTAATAGTTGGACAGAATTCTGTTTTTGAAAATATATTTATGTTTGTTTTATTTTACTCAACTTTGAAAATACAGTCTTTTGATTTAAAAGATAGGAAGGAAGAAAGGAAGGAAGAAAAGAAATTTGGACAGAAGGAAGAAAAGAAGGGAAGGTGGGAGGGAAATACAGGTTTATTTACATTCGTTACATTCTTCTTTCTGTCTTCATCATTTTCCTCTCATCTGCTTAAATAGCTCAGCCTCCCAGCATGTGCTGAAGTGGGAAGCCCTGCGTTGGAAATTTCCAAAGCACAAGAGAATGCTCTGTGTTCACCATGTAGACCGCCTGCTAAGTTATGGCTCAGCTGAAAGGGACAGCCATTCCCACCACCACCACGGCTGTTAAATGTAAATATCCCCTGCACAGAGCTGCTTTCCTTCTCTGGCTCTATCCCCCAAATGATTCTGGAAGCATAAGATTTATTAAGTTGACTTTTAAAAAATAAAAGCCGATGGTGGTCACAGGCTACCTTACAAAATTGAGCAGTGGGTGTGGAGAACATTCCCTGCCACTGAGTAGACAGACATATCACCGGCCAGGATTCTGGGGTCAATATCACTGATGGGAAACTGGATGGAGAAAATCCAAGATTCATTAAAGGACTGTGTCTTCCTCCAGGGGGAAAACCTGCGGAGGGGACTATGACATTTCATGTTAGGGTAACGTGGCATGGTGAAATAGACCAATAGACTGGTTATATCAGGGCTATACTTAAGGGACACGAGAGGCTGAGAAAATCTGAGTGGGTTCTATTATCCTGATCCTATTATCTCATTATATTTATAGAACAGTAAGTACAGATCAAAATAAATAACAAAACTACACTTGAAAGGTAGTTATAATAGTATATTATAAGAATGTTGCTAATAATAATAATAATACATAATAATTGTTTTGAAGAGCAACATGAAAACTGATTAATGTGCAAATATAAACAAAAACATCAGCCAGTCAACTCTGAAAAGAGGTAATAGATAGAAGGTGGGGTGGGTAGAATTATGGAGATTATAATATGATATAATAGAACATAAAAATTTTATCACTAATATACATTATATATATGCAATATACATATTGCATGTACATTATATAGCATATATATACTATTCGTATAAACACTGTCTCTTCTCATTGGCTGCCTTCTTGAGTCACTGACATTTTGCTTGTAGTATTTCCTCAACTGTGAGTGCTATCCTTCTCATTCAGCAGATTGTGTAAATGATATTGAGGCTCCAAATTAGGGCAGGTCTATGTAAATATTCGTATATATGGATATACATATGCACATTACATATACGTGTGTGTGTGCACGTGCGCATACATATAATATATACACACATGAATATATATGTATATGCAATGTGTATACATGTGTGTGTATATAATGTGCGTATGTATATCCATATACACATTATATATGTGACAACTCCATGGAACATGCTAATTAAACTGTTAATTTTTTTTTTTTTAAAGATTTTATTTATTTACTTGACAGAGAAAAATCACAAGTAGATGGAGAGGCAGGCAGAGAGAGAGGGAAGCAGGCTCCCTGCTGAGCAGAGAGCCCGATGCGGGCCTCGATCCCAGGACCCTGAGATCATGACCTGAGCCGAAGGCAGCGGCTTAACCCACTT